>NW_027315746.1:24507087-24724587 GCF_026437365.1 Eucyclogobius newberryi
GCACACACACACACACACACACGCACACGCACAAACACACGCACAAACACACACACACACACACGTATGCGGGCGGCTTCTGTAAAGTGCACTGTACACAGCCTAACCTCAGTTATTTTGTTAGTTCAGGAGCCTGATCCTGGTGCTCCTCTGTAGCTCTGTCTGCCGTGGGCTGCTGGGCTTACGCTGAGGCAGGGATCACTTCTAATGGAGGCCAGCGTCTGCGTGAGCGTCTGGAACCAATCGATGATGTGTGAAAGAGATGTTACTGTCTCTGCCCCACCTCAGCTCTGCAACGTAAAGGAGACATACTGTATTATGCTTTATTCCAGGTAGACCATGATTTAAGTGTCTATGTAACATTTTAGAACCTGAACCTGACATGTATGACTTTATTTTTCAAATAAACACAACTCAGAAACACAGAAATGTGGGTTGGCATAGGGGGTGGGTGAAAACAGCCACTTGTCTTGTCGAGCCTCCGCTGCAAGACAATATAGGATTACTCAAACATGTATGAATCAAACAAAATACAACTTTGAGTAAACTAATATTGAGGACACGCTGTGCAAAATCAACTTTTAACCATGTTCTAATTGTTTTCCCTTCTCATTTACCCAGTAAAAGTTGTGCTTAGAATGATTCATTTATGTTTGAGTAACCTTTATTCTCTAGCAATGAACTAGTTTCAGATCATTATTATAGTCAAAAATGTCCAAAAAGTAAAATAAAGATCCACTTGTCTCATTGATTTTCAAGCAGACAAACGCATGATGTGTCTTAAAAATGTCTTTAAAATATGGAAGGAAGTTAGGAGGGCTTTATTTTTACATCCAGACAAAAACGTGGACAAGATGCCCACACAAAAACATAGTAATGTTGTGTATTCTAGTCAATGAGGAATGTTACAATGAGAACGAGAACACTTGTGAGACCAAACAACCACTGCACAAAAAACGGGATGTCAAAACGTCAAAAAGATGTAAAACGCACTTAATAGATTCATTCTTTCTTCATTCTTCATTCTTTGATTAGACTCATTAGATTTGCCTGGAATACGATAAGAAAAGCGAAATGCTGCAAACTGTTTCAAATGAACTATTCTGTTTCTTTTTAAGGCTGTAAGGTACAGAGTCTTTATACAAGATAGTAATCCTGGAATATGTGTAAGACAGCATTCTCACTTCACAGAGAACGAGTTAAATTTCTGATTCAAGTTAAGTTTCCATACTCAATCTCATTACCCTCCGGGGACAATCAAAATGGCCGCATCTTTTTATCTCACTCTTTGCGTTAATTCCTTACTCTCTGAACTCAATCCTTGGTCCAGACCTGTGCTTAGATCCCTCAGCTGCTGCCCCGCTCTCACACTATCCCCCTTGTTTATATCTGGAAAGGGGGGGGCAATTAAATCCGAGCCAAGCAGAGGAGTCCCCGAGAGACGACCAAGAGTGCACGCTCCTGCGTCAGATTTCAGCTTCCACGGCCCCTCCCTCGCACTCTTCACTCGTTCACTCTCCCTTTCGCCGCTCAATGAACAATCACAAATTTTGGAATGCACAAAATCGGCTTCGGATGTTTATTTGGAAGTCCGATAAAGAGAATATTAATTTTGCTTATTTGACTGAAAATGGTTGAGTGAGGAAGAAATATGTGACTTGAGATAGGCCCATACAAGACATGACCTCATCTTGGTTGGAGTTACTTTGTTACGTACAAAAAAAGATGAATTGATTCTCGCAGTCGCACCATTGTAAGTTAGTATTTTCGCATGGATTTACTGTTCGCTTTATGTGTACTTTGTCAAATGCACTGGCTTGCTCTTTCTTTTGTGTTATGCAGAGAGAGTTGGAGCATGTGTGGTCCCGGGCCCCAGGGACCTATCCCAGGATTGCAGACGCACGTGTGCAGGCAGCAGCAGTAAGCACAGCAGAGTGGATAAACAGTGCTCATATGGCCACTGGGCACACTCCTCTTCCAAACAATGTAAGCACTTTGTAGGAGGATGAGTTTTAGTAAGAGAAGCTCTTTCAACATACTTTGGATTCTTGTGTTGGCTGTGGTCTACTGCATTCACAAAAAGTGCATTTCTCTTTCAAACAAAATATTAAAATGTGTACTTGGGACCGTTTTGTATCTGGAACTAGCAAAACTATTCTATTTACTGCTTACCGCTAACCTCAACTTTCAGCAAACTCTTTCATGTAAACAGCAGTGGTAAAGACATAATATAAGTTTCATTATGAGGGGATTAAAACAGAACATTCATCTTCACAAAACTATTTTTATGTTTCAACATAGCTTCAAAACGTAAAGTAAAATAATACAATAATAGTAAGTATTGATTTTTTGTATTCTAAGACTATAATATTGGACATTATAAATACAGCAAATATTCAGTAAAAAGGGCATTGTTTACACTAATTGAGCTTTTATGCATTTGAAAATGTGTATTTTTATATGTATGAAAGTATTTATTGGGTGAGTCTGCTACATAACTCACAACTGCAGTTGAGCACGCTTGAGAGTGCTACATGTTGATTGCCCTGGTTAGACCTCCCCTCCCTGGTGTACCAGAATGTGTTTCAGGTCAGCCGTGGGGGACTGAAGGGGGGGCCCCCAGGGATGTGAGACGCGTTGACAGACAGAGGGACCCCCCCAACACCACCTCTCCCTTCTTACCCATCTGCAGGAAGAGCAACAGCTCCCCAATGGGCCCTGAGAAGATAAAATACGCCCTCCCTCACCTCCAGCAGGTGGGACAGCCGTCGGGGGTGGCCCATCAGCGGGGGGCACATTAGAAACATATCAGCAATTACTCTGAATGTTTATTTGCCTTCCTGCTTTAACACCTGGATACTGACTTACATCCATCCTCCATGCTCCTGCCTGGTGACGGTCCACTTCAGTTTGGAGTGAGATTACTTTGTCCTTTGTCTAACATCTGATCAAACTATGTATTCTATTATGGCAACACTTGATTTGTATTATCTTATCAATGTTTTTGTATTTGAGTATTCTTGAAGCATCCTCACATGTTAGTAATTATTATTATTTTAAATTATCTTTTGCTTTTGGAAGTTGACTGAATTCAATTGCTTGGTCATACGTAATACTTTTAATTGTTGTTTACCTATTTAATTCATTTTAAAAAGTCTGATGCCAATTTCATACATCATCACTTGTTTTTATTGAATACTTTATTTGGCCAACTGGATACGTTTGCAAGATTCCAAAACTTGACTTCAAGCTGTAGCCCAAAAAGTAAGTATACATTGCATGTTTATTCATGGTAAACTTTACTTCCCTGTTTTTATTTATGTATTTAAGGGAGATTTACAGTGTGTAAACAGTTGTTGAAGTTGTTAGCTATCCATATTATGCATGAAAACACAGGTTCAAGGCAATAAATAAACAAACAAACAAACAAACAAACACAAAAGGGATTTGTTCAGAGAAGAAAGGTGTAAAAAATATTACTGCTACAAGTACTTATACTGCTACTTTATTTCATCAAATGTTTTATATTCCCTAAAATCAAATACTAGTCCAACACCGATTCTGCAAAAAGTGTTCATGCGTTGACGGGGCCTTCAACCTGTGGCCCTAATTTAAACTTTAGACCTGAACCCCTGTGTTGGTAGCGCACCCCAAGTTGCAAATCAACCCCTCTATGTAATGGAATTCACAGGGTCGCGGACATGTTTACCTCTTTTTCCAGGCCCATTAGGCTCCGAGCAGCTATATCACACATGACTCCAGAGGGCTGCTCCCTGGTCTGTTTAAACCATGATGTATGCCTGCAGGCTGGGGCCCACGTCTCCAGACCTGCTCCAGTCCAGACAGAAGATATGAGCCATCCTGATAGTCGTTTATATGGGCTCCACTTTCGGCTGTAAATGTGTAATAGGTGCAGACGTCCCACGGATCAGACGGATAAATGTTCTCCACAGTGAGTCGTCGGGAATGAGGCAGGAACACGTCTCCCCTGTCGGATACGGACAGAAGTGGACTTGGTTTTTCTATGAAATACTTGTGCAGACTTAAAGGTCCCGTGTCATGCTGAACTATAGTGCTGTCCCCTTGTCAACCTGGAGTGGTGTTTTGTCTCCATCATGTATGTTAAAGTAGTGGCATTCTCAATAACTTAAAATACTCTTCTCTTCACCTGATGATGTCACAAGGTGGTGCAAGAAATATTTATGTACCTTTTTAAATATAAGATCTCAGAACAGTTCACAAAAAGATATTAAGTGATACCAAGTTCATGTTGGACATGGTTGAAGGGAGTGTAAAGAGGAAACTACTTCTATTGCATTTATATAACTTATTTGATCCTCTTCGCTGCAGTTTAACGTAATGCATTGTGTTTGGCGTGTGCTAGCTTTGTTTTGCTAACCATGTCAAATAAACGTTTAAGTTGCCATCACTAGAAATAAGGCGGTATATCACAAGATCAAGTTACACTCAGGTGCAATACTCAGACGCAATAATGTCATATTCATGTGCATAGAACTGCTGTAAATAAGAGTGTTTACTTTACCACTATGATTAGTATTATTTTGTCCTATTTTATTTATTTTTATTTTTCAATTTATTTATTTTTTCTCTATTCCCTATTAAGAATATGAGAGGTTCTGTACATAGGAGTTTTGTTTATAAGAGGTTTTTTTTTTCTATTAAGAGTGTTATCTGTTCCTTTCTTCTGTATCTACTTGTGTTGCAGCAATGACATTTCCCCATGTGTGGACAAATAGATAAGATAAGATAAGATAAGATAAGAAATAAAGGCATATCTTATCTTATCTTATCATTTGGTGAAAAATTATGATTTTCTGTCTGTATCTGCTTATTGCCGTCTCGTACTGTATATCTTAAGCTAAAAGTGTACAGAGAGCCAAAGAAAGCCAGACCACTGAGGAAGCTTCTAGCTCGCAGGGTCAGCTTTGGATCTCTTAAACATGCCGGACCGTACTGATGGAATCCAAGACGAACCAGTGGAAACAAGGCTCGAGTTCAAATCCAGACAGATTACTGCATGTCCTCCCTTCTCTCTCATTACCATTTCACAATAAGCTATCCTGGCTAATAAAGCTTACACGCCAAAAAAAAGAAAAAAAGGATAAGATAAAGATAAGATTTCCTCACATCGGAGAAGTTTGTCCTAAGACAGGGATCACATGCATCAACATCACCAATAAACACAACAATAAGAGACCAAAAAAAGACATGAGTGATACATCAACAGGGGCCTGGCCATCACCACATCACAAACGTTTGAATGTTTTTTTGATTTTTTAATTTCTTATTGCACATTGCTTCAGTTATTTAATCGCACATTCCCTAGTCTAATCAGCTTTGCACTTTCTGACGGCAACAATGGTTGTGGTGGTGCAAAGAAATCATTGAGGGGGTTATCTTGAAGTGTTTTATAAAGCCGGAATAATGCATAATACAGAGAATATAAATCAATCCAGTATGTGATATGTAGTGGTTGGGAAAGTTATTGGTAAAGAATGGCAGTATACCAATTGTATCTTTTTTTTCCATGAGTTCAGAGTTCACGCCAGTCAAGAGCATTATTCATTGCCAGACATCATTATTAATACAAATATTAAGCGCTCAGTGGAAATTCAAATAAAGCATCTTTGTCCTGCTGGAGTGTGCGTGTGAAAGGAGGAAGTGCTGCGGTTCAATTTCCTGTTTGAGTGTGGCAAAAAGGGGGAGGGCTGTATCAGAAATCAGCTCAATAGTCCCCGGAGCCACTGCTGCCCCGGCTCTATCCTCTCACCCCCCACCACAACCCTATGGGGGCTACAGCGAGTTAACCTCAACTCAGCCGTGACTAGACCACTGAGTGATATCTTACTCATCTAATCCCCTTCTCAGTCATCGCGCAATAAAGTATGCCCCATGAACTTTGACCTCCCGGCTCAAAATACTCCGGCCCCACAAACAGTACCCACGTTTCCCACAACTGAGCGCCAAAGCAGAGATACACGAGGTCACTGTCAGTGTAGCATGGGTCTTAAACTTCATCTAACCGTTCATGCTTATTATTTATCAGATCAGGTTCATGTTACAGCAAAAAAGCTTTAGTTCAATTGGATGTCAAATGTCTGATGACGAAAGACTGACTGACGAAAGGCAGCACTTTTGGGAAACAGGAAACATCACTTCTTAACAATGGCTGCTCTGACATTTGCTTTGACATTTTAGATTCAATGCATTTTTAACCAGTCAACATAAGACATATCTTGGTTACTAGTTCATCGTGCAAACATGTGACAAGCTTTGCATATTTCTGGTCTCTTTGATTCTGGTCTCTTTGATTCCCGTCTTTGGTGTCTTACTAAACAGACAATTGGCATTTCTATTCTCACAATGGGATAAATACAGCTTTTGTGTCCTTTCCAATATGACATATGTGTAACAAGTCACAAACGTTCACAAACACATAGTATATATATATTGTACATAGAAGGCATATTTCTGTTAATCTGCCCCAGGACCAATGTGGCTTCACAAATCCAACCAATGTGAAAGGAATAAAGTAATTCTAAGATGTGATCAGAAAGTGCAATTTAGAAGCCAGCACTATTTTAACAATAGTATAAAGACATAGTGTGCATTTTTAAGATGTTCTGTATTAAAGTATAAGTACAAATTGTTAACCTCCAAGCATAATTGTTCATGTAATTTTTCAAGGTTTTTGGGAAAATGCCTAAGTCAAGAAGTTGTGCGTGTGTTTTCTGGCTGTAAATATTGTTCTGATTGGTCGAGGACGGCGCCAATGACATCCATGGGTACAACAGGGTCCCGAGAGTAGAATGAGGCAGTTATGCCATGAGGCTGGCCGTATGTGATCATTATGTGATCATTATTTTACATTTTGTTCATTGTAATCCATAATAGAAACAGGTCCATTGACTTCACATTTCACCGTAGCAGCAGATTGTTGAAAAGATAATAAGAAATGTTTGAATCCTGCATGCATGAACCCAAACTCTGAACTTTTGTAATAATCGCAAGGAGTGCAATAGGCGGGGATAAGGGGTAGATGAAACTGACATTTTCTGAGTACTTAAGCCTCAAATCAATCAAATCAGGACACAACTTTGAGAAAGCTAACCATTTGGGAACACTTTAATCATATTAAAAGCTCTGAAAAGTCTATTATACATAATATGTCCCCTTGAACAATATAATAAGCACAAGCAAGAGAAATGATATGGCTGCCTGACTGCTAATCCATGCAGTGTTAGTGTATAGGTATGCTGCATGTGTGCGGCAGGAAAGAGACACAGGGAGTCGGAGCCCCCTCAGCGCCCACCAACCCCCTGCTCCGGCACATCTGGCCTTTATATCAGCCCTTTAATTAATCCTGAGTGAAGGCCAGCGAGTGACAGGCTGACTGGGCAGGCTCCAGCCAAAGACGGCCTCAGATTTATAACAAGTGAGCCCCGAGCAGAGGTGATTTATTTCAGCCAAAGAGAGGAGGAGGTAGTGGACACAGAAATGCACTTTTACTCTGTAGGAGGGCCCAGACGTGAAGGTTAAGGTTATGCTGAAGTAAAGTGGTGGCTTTTTAATAACTTGTAACAGTTTAAATAGGTAGTTCTTCTTATTGTTAGTCAGCAGTGGAAACAAATAGCCGTGATGTATGTGGAGGAGTTGTAAGGTGGGCGTGTATGTGTAGGGGGGCGCCCAGGCTTGTGCCGTCAGTCAGAGGACCTGTACTCCCCTTATCTCTTCTCGTCGGGCGCTTTAAATCGTCCTCTTGCTCATTTTGCTCCAACATGACAGTGGTTTGAACTCAAAATTCAGGCGACGCCCCCCACATGTGCTGAAAAATAGAGATCTCCAAAAAGACCCAAGCATATTATTGATTGAATCTTATTTTGATTCATTTCACTGAACTATTTTCACAAGTTGGGGTGAATTAAACCAAAATTTTAAAGTTCAACATGTCATAGCTCTTTCAAAGTGATAAAGTTGCTGATTCAGTAGCTCTAGTTTTATGAAATAACAAAGTGAGTGTGTTTTAGCAGTCTGATGCCATGAGTCTGCAGCATGCTTCCTCTGATAAGGTCTGTGCAGTCACAGCAACTGCAAAGACTCATTCACATGGAAGACAAACATTCAGTAAAATGCCTTTATATCATACAGTATAATAATATACAGTACTACTAATAATATACTACTCAACTACTTTTTGATTCATTTTCCCTTGTATTTTCGTTATGATCCACTATATGGCTATATCTGTTGCCTCGTGGGGCGGCGGCGGTGATAAATGGTGCTTTTTAGTCCTATCGTCTGGACTTCAGTTCCCAGAATGACCCTTGGGGAATGAGACAACATTGGTGACAGAATGGCCACTCTCACCCAAAAAAGCTCTATTTTCCTTTCTTTTGGTTGTATTATCTAAACTGTGGGTGGCTATAGATAATCTTACCACAAAAAGATAGATTTTTATTTTTATTTTTTAAAACAGTCTATGTCTACGTACAACCACAAGAATAACAACATATATAGTCTGCAAGTTGAAAATATGTGTAAAGAAGAAGCCATAAAATGGAGTTATCAATCTGTAAAAATAGTAAAAACGTCATCAGCAGCAGCAGCATTTCTTTGACCTTACTGGATACACAGTGAAGAGTGACAGACACGTTTAAGACATACTAAAACATTCTGACAGTGTGTGAGAGTGTACCACTGCTTTATGGCCCTGGGACAGATGAACGTGTACAATTTGGGTTTGTACAGTGTGAACTTGAACTCTCCTCAAGGCATTTCTTAAACATTTCCCAAAACTGCTGATTTCGAAAGATTTACAGATATGTTTTTGCAAGTCATATTCTGATTCTAGTTGACAAAATGTGGGAGTAAGATAATGTATTGGAATTAAGAGTTGTTTTTTCTCTTTGCAGCAGCCTGAAATGGTTGGCCTTTGTTCACTCAGAACAGATCTGGAATCTACAATATTGCTCGAATTACGGATGATGCATCATTACGTCTACAGTTCTGTGTCAACACAATGATGGTGTTTGCTTTATGTTGTCTTTTATCAAAGCATTTAATTATAGTTCGATTATTAAACATAACATTATGAAACTCATTTATTGTGGACCAGGGAGTAACGCCAGTGTGTTGTTAGCATGCTAGCTGTTGTTAGCAGTGACATGATGCTAAACTCCGCTCTGGTCTCTGAAAGTCTTGAAACTTGCTTATAAACACTACTAGAATGTTAGGAATGTGGAACGTTCCAGATATGAAATATCTAAGAAAGACTTCCACCTCATTGCTAGTTTCTTGGCGGCTGCTCTATGCACAGGTCAAGATTGGATATATTTTTCAGAATCATTATCTCAGGGGAGAGAGGGAAACTGATATTCAGCAGAATGTTTGGACATCCAGAATTGGGCTGCTCCAAAGCATTACCAGACCAAATGACAAAATGTACCAATTGCATTTGTAGTACATACGGTACAATTTGGATTTGGTATTAATTTCATCATGTGAAGCCTGTGTGGAATTAAATATGTACAATGTATAACATTGTAATTCATTTGTTGGTGGTTCCTAGATGCCAGCTGCACATTATCTCATACATTACGGGGAGTTTGTTTTTGTTACTATCAAACATCAAAAAAATAACTATCAACTGGATAAATAGTATCTCCAGCCCCAAATGTGGCTCCATTAACATTACATAATACATAATACTACATATTCTCAGTGCCAGCCCACCTGTTGAATGTGCTAGCTCCTACATCTACATAGATTTAGCAAAACCTGGTGTTTGGGTGAAGTGAGGATTCATGGAAAACAGGAAATACCCTCTGTGCTCGGGCCAGACGCGTTACCAGCAACATTTTTCATTTACTGCAACTGCGCTACAATAAAACCATTATGTCTGACCACTCGAGCTTATATATTTTCTTCCAAAGCTTTCCAAATCTGCCGATGTCGCGAATAAAAAGCAGAAACTCCAGTCACAGTGGCCACATTTGCTGTATTATAAATCCAGTCTGGGGGCTCATGTTATAGTACGGTCTTCTTGCCAGCACTTTCCGTTTGCCAGGAGGGGAGCAGAGCAGCAGAGCAGTCATTTTGTGTGTTTGTGAGGTCGGTAGAGACACAGCCACTCTCAGTGCACCCATGGGAGAAAAAGAATGTTGTCGGCCACCCCCAAAGAGAGTATTTCTGAGCGAGACCTACTTTTGTGGTATGGCTAATATTGCAAGGAATGGGCTGGTTTTAAAAATAGAAAAATACCGAGAGTGGACCAAGAGTGGAGGAGGTTTGTTTGGATAGTACGGGCAGGAACTCAAGACAAGAAAATGAGACGCATAGGGGAGTGGAGTGAATAATTAGAATTTTAAAATTTTGGATGCTTCGCTTTTTAAAGGATGATTTGTCAAAAGGTTAAACGATGATGGGGAGTTTATTAAGTACATATTTTCAAAGGATTTATTGTCTCTGAGGTTAATGATGAAAACAGTGAAAACACGATAGCTTGTGTCAAAATGTACAAAAATGTTAATTCCTCATGTGTTCCGTACATTAGGTAAACAAACAATTATTATAGCAGTACACTGAGATGTTTAAACACTATGCAACCAAATAAAGGTTGAAATGTGGTGACTGAACGCCTTTAGAAAGAGAACAGTTACAAATTAAAAAGAAAAATCTGAAATATTTTATCCTTTTTTTCATAATGTCTTTGTTACAAAAGGTTTGTATGTTTTAGGGTGCGTTCACACTTCATTACTTGGTTTACACTCAATTTTAATGTGATGAATGTGTGAAAGTGTGAACATAACTACACAGTGTCTGTATTGTCATTTTTTTATAATGGACTTTAAGGACACAACCTTCTCCAAACAGAACGTACAGTACAAAGAAAATGCTTTTAAGCGCAAACAACAATAATTACAAATATAGCCGCAAGCGGCAATGATCGGCCCTCGCCACGCCGCAAGAGGAGGGGGCGCTAACGTGCCCCAATTGTCCTTTTATTACATCTACTGCTGAATCTGTGACGCTGTCACATCTTCTCCCCTTTGTTTTACCATCAAAAAGCTATTTTATTTTGAATTCTTGGCAAAATGTGCGGCTTTGCCGCACAGACACCGTGACTCTTTGAATAAAAATGTGGATAACTTTTGATGGTCCACCCCTGAAGATGAGTCTCACCAAATTTCAGGTTAATATGTCTAACGCCCTAAGAGGAGTTCGTGAAAGTCTAAAGTGTAAACATGTTCTGGCGATTTCCCCATTGGAATAACATGGGAGGTTTCGGTTATCGTTACGGCAAAGCCATAACAATTATGACATGGGTCTCATTGACTTTTTTGATGGGGATGCCAAAATTGAGTTGTGTGTCAAATTTCATATAATTTCGCAAAACTAAATATTTAACCTCCATATAAAATCTGTAGGGGTCGCTGTGGCTCCAAATTAATTTATTTCACTTCAAGTAGGTTTAGGGCAAAGAGTTTAACAACTGATTCTAATTTGACGCAATTCGGACTTTATCTGCGCAAACGGCAGAAATGTTAAATTTGGGAGATTTCTGAAATTCTTGCTACAGTTTGCGGCTTCGACGCACAGAGACCGTAACAGGTATCAATGTAATTTGGATAACTTTTGATGTCCCACTCTTCAGTAACATTTTCACCAAATTTCAGCTTTTTAGGGCCAACGCCCTGGGAGGAGTTCGTAAAAGTACGACGTTTGGAAAAACTCCGAAGTCATGTTTAGCCATTTTTGAAGCAATATGGCCGACATTTGGTTGGGCGGACGGCGTTGCCGTAATAATATTTTTTACTTCTCTTGTCACCATCTACCTCTGCGCCAAATTTCATGATTCTACGATCAGATTTTTTTGGGGTCATTTCCCATCTCTCAATGCATTTTTGGTACATTTGGGGGCGCTGACGCGCCAATTTTTTTAATTTTAGAAAAAGGAAATAGCCAGAATGTAGAGAGGCACGATTTTTAGAGGTGTGCTAATTTTTGTTACTTTTCGTCAATGTTCACTGGGTGAAAAATAGGGGGGTTGGTCCCGAGAAGAAGAAGAAGAAAGAAAGAAAGAATAATATTCCGATGCGAAAACAATGTTTCCCATTTTTCAAATATCATAAACTATACATTTTCAGAAAGCGCTTTCCTACCTCATGGTGTGGGTCCCTGGTCACTGACGGGTACTTTTGTTAATTTTGAGTGGGCTCCGCCCACTTTGTGTTTTTGGCCCTCTATACAGTAATAATGTTCAATTTTGCATTACATGCTTATATGCACGGAACATGCAAGAGATGGGGAACGTATTCGTGAGGTACTTAGCGCAAATGATTGCTTTATATGGGGATGACGACCGCGAATTTAAAGTGCTCGTTTAGTGCGTACTTTTGCACGGGCTTCGCCCATTTACAACGGTAAAGTTCCATTTTCCTACTACTAATTAGTATGCACGGGGCGTGCATGAGTGAAGGAGTGCGTTAGTGAGTGTTTGGAAGTGGGCGAGCGCTTCGCGCTCAATTTCGTGCGCACTACGTGCGCACTTTCGCAGCCGTGCTTCGCACGGCCTTACGAGATTAATAGGCCTCTCGCCAGCTTGTGGCGCTCGGGCCTAATTACAAAATCACTCATAATGTCTCCTTTACCTTGTCTTTATTGCCTTGGCCATCATCACTATTGCATTCAGTATGTGGTGTGCGTTTGGTTAACAGGCTGCACAAATAGCCCCAGTGTTTCCTCCAAATGGCTGCGATCATATTTCTGTTTAGCTCATTTTTACATGCTCCAGAGATCGTGTAAATCACATTTAAAAGTCGTATACACCTCATTACGGCACGGCAGCGCACTCACAGCCTAGTGCAATGCATGGAGAATATTCTGCAGTCATCTGTGGTGTAAACACGTCTTTACTTAGCCAGATTAGCTCAGGGGGTCGGGTTACTCTGTTCTCCTGCCACAGTAACACAACCAGCCTCAGCACCAATAAGTGGTCCTGCCCATGCACAATTTGAAAAAAATGCAGAAAATAAAGACATATTCAGAAGTCATTAAGACATATTATGCAAAATGCACTTTTTTGAGCATTAAAACCATGTTACAACATTGTTCCCTCATCAAAAACATACCAGAAGTTGTATTTATCTGCATTAACGCATGTTTGTTTCATGTTTGTTTCTTTCTAACAGTACTACTCTGAATTCTAAATCCTGATTGACCACTACCAATCAAACTCACACGTCCCAAGCTGGGGAGAGTGTCTTGCCCAAGGACACAATGGTAGTATTACTAGCACAAATGTCCTTATTCATGAATCATAAAGTAAAAATGAACGCTTGATTTCCAAACAGTGCGCCGGGGAACATCAGTCTGCTTTGAGAGATTGCCACGTGTGCCTTAAAAAAAGATGGGCAATATACGATATGCACACATTATTTCCAAAATAGCACAATTTGATATTATTTTAGTGGAGAAGAGTTTTAGAAAACAAGCTGAGACTCAAAAAAGGTTTAAAAACACTGCCTTAACCTAACTTCAGAGGCCATTGTTTCAGTTTCAACATCTGAACATCTGTGTAAGTCTCTGTTCTCACTCTCAAATGTGATGTTTTTTTCAATGTATGTTTTCCACTAGCTTCTTTCCACAAAGTGTGACAGAAGTGATGCATTAAGCATTTCAGTGTTTGAGCAGAGTGGATGTGTGATTGGAGCCAAGGCCAGCAGCAGTGGGACATGTCGATCAGTGGCTGTTATTAGGGGGACCACCAGTGTACGCGGGGCCGTTTGGTGCATGGGCCTAATAGCACCGTGAGCGCTGGAGCTTGGGCAGGAAGCTCCAGCAGACAGGCCAATGCTGAGGGAAGCACTTTCTCCACTCAACTGTAGGTCTCCTTGGGAAAAAACAATGACAAGGCTTATTGCCGTTTGGAAAAGGTCCCGTAGCTTACTTCCAGATGACAGACAGCAAAAAAAAGAGTAGAGAGAGAAAAGAATTCAATCATGATCTGGTCTTATTGTACAGGGTAAAGTTAGAGTGAAAGATCTGGGGTCAATCTCTTCAGTTCAGGAGTACATGTTTATTCCATCAGGATGTGGAAGAGTATGTCTAAAAGAATTTGCTAAAGGTATATTTTGTTCTCTTGTTGGTGGTGGCTGGAGTTTATATTATAAGACCTGTCCTGCAATGGTGATGATATTACAAGATCTGTCGGTGTAATCCCTCATTCGTCCAGGCGTGTTCCATAGTAGAAAAAGCTACGTCTATTTTACGTCTAAAGAAACGTCTATTTTTTCAAACTGAGTCCAGATGACTACAACTGAAGCTTTTTCTACTATTACAAGATCTGTTAGTATTGTATACACATCATTGTAAAAGCTCAGCAAATAGTGATTAAAAAACACAACTTTTTCTAGATTTATATTTGTAAAACATTCATCTTCTGTTATCTTTTCCACAAGAATAAAAAAGTGAACATTTAGTCAAGTAGGGAACAAGTGCTTGTTTTGTAAGTCTCAAGTGTTTGGTCTCAAGTTTGGGTCAAGTCCAAAGTCAAGAACAGTCTTTGAGTTCTGAGAAATTATTTGTATAAAGTTACAGAATACTGCTCATATTTTTGCAATGTATATAGTTTTTGGTAAAAAGTCCTAGTCAAGAAATGAGGGACATGTTCCTGGTAGTTCATTTAAAATAAAAAACAGAAAGTACGTCTAAAAATCAAAGGTAAAAAGAAAACAGTTTCCAAAAAACATGTTTTTTTGGAGGAGAAACATCAAGTCGTAACAAGTCACAGGGCAGTTGAGGCCCAAGGCAAAGTCCAATGAATCAAGTCAAGTTTCATGTCATCAAAATGGTGACTCAAGTGAAATACAGTTCACTACGGTACACTACATAACAAAATCACATAAATTGACTAAGTTGGCAGTTGGCATGTAAATCTGAAGCAGTCAGAGGTTGATATCTTGCTCAAAGACACCACAGCAGCGCTCTCCAATGTATGTGGTACAAGACGAGCTACTGAACCACAGAAGCCAATATAAAAGAATATATAGAGTAATGTAACTTGCCCAGAGGACTTACTCCAGTGACATATCCAAGCTGATCTGGCGAAAGCCTTGAGGTGACAGTGAGGGAAGCAGACCCCACGTGTGTTAACTGCCCTCCACGTGGGAGTCCTACTTTACAGCCAGGGTTTATGACTCCACTGTTTAAAGTGGGCTTAGGTTTCAGCCTATAGTCCTGTTCTACTTCTGACCTGATGCTGAATCATGACAACAAGCCACTGGTGAACAAACCGACAAGGACTGAAGCCCAGGCCATGAACACTGCAAATGATCTATAAGTAGGCAATGCGTGAGCAAAATGTTAAAGGTGTAATTTTATTCTAGTGGCGGTCTGCACCTGCTGGACTCTATAGAGATGCATTACCTGAATTTTCTATAACATGGCATTTTTAAAAATGCTTCTTTCTTGAGAAATTGTGGGTGTCAGGTATATCATTCCTATGTGTTTTGGGATTGTCTGAATTATCATTGATATATGACTGATATTTTAATAAATTGTATTCAACATTAACATTGCACCTGACTGCAATAGAAGCAATAAAAGGATGTTAGAAGTAACCAACTGGGCTAAAATAACAATGGACATTCTAAAATATAAAGAATACCTTTACAGTTCAACTTCCCAACATCAGTATGGTGTGGATGTTGATATAAAATATAATGCCAGTAAACTGTCATCTTGGGCTATAAAACTTTAGATGATAAATGTTTTTCCTGTATCCAACAAATTACATTTCTTTGGCACCTTTTATTACTTATGTCAGATGAAGATAATGTGGCATGATGTATGCACAGGGGAACAGGTTTGATGCCTGTACAGTTCAAGTGAAAAAGACACATTTTAAAGCTACAGTTCTGTGTTATGAACAGCTCACCTTTGGTCAAACTGCAAAAGAGTGAGCAAACAGACTCTCAATGATGCATACAATGACTGCTACAAGATCTAGTGCAAGTCACCTTTTTGTGTCAGCAGGAATCAAAACTTTTCATGCAGCCTTGTGCTGTTTGATGTTTAGATTTATCCATCGATTAATGACTATGAGAACATGATTCTCATAATGTCAATCGATCTCGATGCCACATGTCACCAGTCTGAACTCTGGAGACACTGGTAC
Organism: Eucyclogobius newberryi; assembly: GCF_026437365.1. NCBI lineage: Eukaryota > Metazoa > Chordata > Actinopteri > Gobiiformes > Gobiidae > Eucyclogobius > Eucyclogobius newberryi. The sequence goes on from NW_027315746.1 coordinate 24,523,286, forward strand.
AGCTGTTTGTTGAAAGACGAGGATGACTGGAAAATTGACACATTTATCATTCACTGCTACAACTAAAACAAATGCGCCAGACATTTTATAAATGATTCATTATTGATACACAGTGCACTGTTAAGTCTGACCCATATACATATTGTGAACTACTCTTAACAATCATGCACAATTTGGTTTACTGAAAAGGTAAATTATGCATTCCTGTTGATGTTTGCAAACTGTTCAAGGATAACTTAACAATAAAACAAATATTGTATTGTAATTGATTTGATGTCTGAGATATCCTAGATGCAGACCATATGAAAATACAAAAGTGAAGTGATAGTGATGATTAACTGGAAAAATACAGACAATTTCACTTTATTTTTCATATACATAGAGGTTGAATGTATCGTTATGGTCTGTTACTATCAAATTATGTCTATCCAACTGTTGACACAAGTCCAGCATAACGGAAAATACCTGCTCAAGTTAATATCCCAGTCCATAAACATTAATACCCATTTAAAGCCTGTTTAACGGTTGATTTGCTGTAATGTGTCTGTAAAAGCAGAGAAACCCGGTCTAGTCATTCTGGCACTGACTTCGACCCTGTCTAAATCCTGGACTAAGCCTTTATCTGTTTGTAAGACCAATAGTAGGGACAGATTTACAGCTTAGCATTAAATAAGAAAGGTTACACCGGCTATTTTCTGCGCGCCTCAACCTATGTAACCGCACCAAAAGAACAAAACGCAAAACGATACTCTGAAATTTAGTCACAGTTGGAGCATGGCTGAGCTACGGCCTCGCACAATGGTGCATTCACCGAGCTTGGAATGACGAAAAAATGGCAGCATCTGAATTCTCAATACATTTTCTTTTTAAATTTTGTGATGGCTGTGCTGTTTTGATGGTTGTTTATGTTAAAGGAGTAAGATAGGTCAAAAGTATGCTCCAAGAGGCCACGGAAAGTTAAAATGAAATGGTGCTTGTTTAAACTCAAACGTTGAGCATGAAGACTGTCCGCCATAACAACAGACATTTGATTTTATTTAGCGTGAAGCAAAAGAGGCAGAGGCAGTAAAAGCCAGCAATAGCAGAGAGTTGGCACAGCTCCATTACAGAATGTGTGGACATCTTCTCTTTTCATACATCGTTATGTAGTGCCACTGAGAAATTGCAGTTAAAGTAGTTGAGTACTTTTACCCCAATACAGCTTTGTACTTGTACTTGAGTTATCACATTTAAGTAACTAATAATTTAGTAAAAGGGACAAAAGTGCTTTGCTGACATTATTTGCCCATTTGCTTTTCTTTCACCTCACATTCAGACATGATTTATATTGTGTGTGCAAATGTGTGCATTATTCCAAAATACATTTATTTTATTTTATTTTATTTGATAGGGACGGATAAACAAACATAGAGTTACAATAATAGGGGACAGAAATACTCACTCACACATCCATACACTGTCACTCTCACACATGATCACACTTGCTGTTGGATGAGCCAGGACCGGTTATAGTCTTTATGTGAGCAAGTAAAGAGTTCCAAAGGTTAGCTCCTTTCACTGAAAATGCAGTCTGAACAAAAGAGGTTTTACAGAAAGGAACTCTACAGTCCCAGTGTGTGGGGCCCTTGTGGGCCAGTTTTACATACCGGTAATTTAAATGACCAAAATTGATCAAATTAAACAGTGGTGAAATTTGCTTGGCATAAATTAAGTTGAAACTGAATTTCCAGTGCCAAATACTCACTTGAGTAATCATTTTGGTCTCTATATATTGTACGTCTTGATCATATAATCTTAATGGCATTCAACAAAAAAAAAAATTATGATAAAGCCGGTAAATTGATACTTTAGATTGTAATAAACCCATGGTGGTACAGTTCACCATCTCATTTTATGAAAAAAACAAGGCCATGGTATAAAAGATCAAATGTTTTTATTTTTCTTCTGTGATTTCTTTGTTAGGTGCAGTTCCATTCAGACGTGCTGGCTCCTGCAGTCCACAACCAGTGGATTCATCATATTTTCCCTTTGAGGGAATCTTTAAATGGACATAGTTCTATTTTCTTGTGTAAATGCACTGATAACTCTGCTCCTATAGTTTCGGATCTGGTCTCCTGAACAGTCTGAAGATGGAAGACTTTGCGTTTGAGGCCAAATCTCCATCACGTGTCTCATCATGTTTTGTCAGTTCAATCAGCAACTCAAGAGTTTGTCAAATATCTCCCATAGGGCCTCATTTATCAAGCGTTCTCTCATATACAAAACAGATAAGCGTGCTCAAAGTGGGGCAAATACTTGACTCAGCTGACGTATAATATACGTCTCTGTGTAAGACGTATATTATACGTCTCACACAGAAGTTAAGATAAGATAAGATAAGATATTCCTTTATTGTCCCACATGGGGAAATTTCATTGGTGCAACGCAGGTAGATACAGAGGTAGATACAGAAGAACAGATCACTTATAGGAAGTCTGAAAAACACTTTCAGTAGAAGATCTCCTATAAATAAATAAAAACTCCCATAGACAAATGAATAAATAAATACATAAATACCATTGCATGTGATCACGACAGTAATTGCACATGAATATGTGTCACGACAGCACATAGACTGCACATGAATTTCACAGTAAATTCACTATAGGAACTATAATTTCACAGTAAAAGTTACTATAGGATCGGTTATTTGCCCTTTTGAGGCTAAACCTATTTTCTTATCCTGTAAGGTTTCAGCAGTCAAATAGCTAGGCCTACTTAATTATTGTAATAGTGTGACGAGTACTTCCTGTGCCACTTAATGTGGAACAGTGGGTGTTTTTAGCCTTGCTAAATTCTGGGAAAACCATGGCCGCCTTGTTGTTCAGACCTCTCCCCTGGCGCAGCTTCATAAGAGGACTCACGCCGTCCAGAGCTTCAGAGGAGCTACAAAAGTCCCTGTGGACGTCAGCGAGTGGGCGTGAATGTGAGGGCTTGCAGCCGGGCACGTGCAACTACGAGCCGGCCTTTATTTGTCCACAATTTGAGAAAAAAACGTGCACTCAGAGAGGTTCATAACTTGGTGCCGTCAGATGCAAGTCCAAAAGATTTTCTCGTTTGCTTTCTCTAAATGAACGTAAATTAAAGAACCAGTTTCGGATTGAGCGCTTGTAAAAGGACAGTATTTGGAGCTAAATGGCCGATAAAAATCTGACGGAGATGTATCAAAGAAGAAAATAGACCAAAAGGCCAAAACGTGAGACCACCAAGTCTCAGTGTACTGTATTGCCTGGCTTTGTAACCCAGGCCAACATTTAATTTTGAATGTTTTGCCTGGTTAAGTAAATACACAATTTTTTACACCCACATTAACCAACTAAACACCAGATCAAGCTACAGTAAAATAAGAGCGATTGGAATCAATTCATGTAGTGTTTCATGGTAGAAAATTATAAGTATATTTTTATTGTTCAATTTCGTATAAATTCTATTCTAATTCATTTAGAAATAGAACATTTGATAAAACAGATGATGGTCTGCCAATCAAGCAAAGAAACACATACAGAACAACACAGTTAATACAGAATGTGTTTGTAGGTCATAACTAGAGGGTTTAGCAGGTTTTATACATATTTAACCGGAATATTTGGTGGTTAGCAGAGGAAATTATGTTACTTAAATAACTACTGTGGTTATAATTTGTGTGACTCTTCAAATTGTGATATATTCGATTGAAATAAAGCATGCAGTCCTTTATGCTTCTACCTCTATAGTAGTTCAGCATGAGCACTAATTGTTGAATATTGACCCTTTCCTCCTAAATGTACTAAACTGTCCCTTGTTTCTATGGTAACCAGGTGTTAGAACACAAATACAGGTGTGTGGAGCTGGTGCGAGTGCAGCGCGGTGACTGACCATGCCAGCCTCTCGCCCTCCCTCCCTCCCTCAGTGGTAAACAGCACCAGGAGCCTGAAGTCATTTCCTCCCCCAGGGGCCAGTGAAGTGTGGTGTGTGTGGCACTGCTGCTGCTGATGTCATGGGCCCCGGCTCCGCACTGAGGGATAAGTGTTGTAAAGAGGCCACAGACAGGTGACTCCCCAGCTGGACCGCAGCACTATCCAGCTTTATATGATCCCCCCAGGCTTATATTTCTCAATTATGTTCCTATAAGAGTCTCTAAATCTTCATGCACTGACAAGTTGGGTCTTTAAGCAAGGATTTGACGTTAAGTTCTGCAGCGTTTTAAAATGAGAATATGCATGTCACAGTCTAATTAGCTTTATAAATGAATGCCAGTTACCTCCATGACTTTTACTGCTCACTGTGAGAGTGATTGGGATCATGAGTCACCCGTTTGGGAGAGTTTTTGTACCTGTAAACGGAGTAGTCAAAAGCTCATTGTGTGTACACGACAGGTCTGAGTAGAGGCCACAGGTAGGTGATTACATTTAGCCATATGCTTAATCTGTGAGTCAAGAACTAAGAGAGTACCAATTTTAACATATCCAAATTATAGTAGGTTGATATTGACAATTATAATTTATTTGGTATTAAATCTGAAAGCTAAATCAATTCAGTATGTACCTCGTGACGGTCTGATGTCTGTTCTTATCAGTCAAACACAGCCAACTACAAGTGCCTTGCCACCATATTTCATAGCTATTCATACAAATGAACACATTTTTACAGAGAGGATATGATTTGATCAGTATTTAGTGTCAATGCCAGCTCTAATGGTGTAATATGCCCTTGCCTGTTGTTAGATTTATTACCCAGCATGCCGTGTTCACAGCTGACAGTCTTCTTTCAGCCATAGTGTCATGGATACACGACTCGGGTGTCACAATATGAAATGTTTGCATTACAATTAATAACACCACAATATAATGATTATTTAGGGCAGCTTTATGAAATCAAACTTTCTGAATGCAAAAATAAAGTCATTGTGATATAAACAGCCAAATATAAAGCAATCTACATTTAGGTGAATATTGAATTTAAATTACTTATTGCCTACTTGCTCACAATTAATAATTAACCTAATAATGTTTTAACCCTTTACATTTAATGTCTTGAATCCTCGTATTGCTGGTTCAAGTCCTGAAACATGTTCTTCGAAATTGTAACTATCTGTATGCAATCTGTAATTTCTATTTTATGTCAAAGGGGATTGTTTTCTGTTCCAACAGTTATCGTCTGACCTTGATTTTAAGTTAGCAATCTGTTTTTGCATATAAACTTTAGGCTTATAGGCCTTATAGCCAATAGGCTGATGATTGACTGCTTGATCCAGACGGGGGACATTTTTTACGAATCAAGCTTACACCTCAGAACATTAATCTGTGTAATTACTGCTGGAAATGAGACTTGTGCTCTTAAATTTCTCTAATAACTTTTCCATGGTGCGCTGCGGAGCACATTCACTACATACCACAGTCATCAGAGAGTCCCTTTACTTTGACCCAGTTGCTTTTGAGGGCTCGGAGTATGGAATCTTTGCCATTGTAGAGCGGGCAGAACTCCAGTGCAAATCCTCATTATTTACAATGGCTCCAAGTAAAGTGCAAAGCGCTCGCAATAAAGCGTTTAGGGTTTCCTCATCTGGAACAAAACGCTATCAGACTACTGGCAGTTAAAGTGGGAGCCGGACCCGTGTCTTGGGGAGTGTAGGGTTATTGTCCTATGTATAAGACAGACAGCGTATAAATAACAGCGGCATCAGTGAAACTAAAGACGTGTTAGAGACGAGGCGGGCGGACATGTTTCTAAGGTATTTCACACAAACACACACTTATAACACATGGGACTGGAGCAGGGAGGAGCGATGTCAAAGGCATGTGGTTCATCAGCAGATAGTAGTCGTAGTCCAGAAAAGAGGTTTTAAATGCCTTACAAAAAGGTTTTACCTCACCATTAGTTTATTCAAGAGTTTTATTTATTTTTTAATTTAGATTTACGAGTAATTTTAACCTATCCTATATATATTAGATTTGGATGCTTTGAAAATGTAAGTTTTGAACAATCTCCTTTGCATGTGCGATTCCTTGAAAATGCAAAAAAAACAAAATTGCATAGCTATTTTCCAAAATGAAAACGGTAAAAACCTGTAGCATGCTGAAATAACACAATGAGGTTTGTATGGTTTACAATGAACAAAATCTAAAATAATGCATTTGACTCACAGGGACAATAAATAAATGAACTTAGCTATAGCTGAAATGATGATTTACATATGCGATGGTTTATTACTAAATACCAGAAATAGCATATGTCTTTCACCCTATTATGTTTTACCCTTATTGAACCTTCACACAAATAAAACCATATTTAATAATTTAAAGGACTAAAATGGCCGATAAATCACACACAACAATTTAAACGTTACATATTTCTATTTTTCCCAAATGCTGAAATTCCAATGCTTTACTCCTACTGTTTTTTGAAGTTCCTACCTGTTAAACCTTTTAAATACAGATATTTTATGAATATTCATAAAAACAAAACATCTAAATTTGACATTTTAAAATGAAAAATGCTGAATAAAATTAAATGAATACTATTCATTCATGAATTGGTGAATAAAAATCTAATTTTTAGAGGTCCCAAAAGAACAGACTTTTGTCATTTGAGCAACATACTTATTCGTGAAATATAGAAAAGAGAGAAAAATATTAAAACTAGTTTACAATACTGAACATTAAAATTGCATTGTTTACCTATCGATTATGTCTGACAGAAAACACTGCAGAAGGAGGTCATAAATGTGTTCTTTTTAAAAGATGTAGGTCTCAAAGTGGTGTTAAAACATGTACTTTCATGATAATACATCAATAACTCTCAAACACACCACACTCAAACATAGTCGGGGGTGGTTGCCCAAGGACACAACAGCACACCATTATAACACTGTTATTTGGAGTTCATTTAAGTGCAAAGCAGTGATTTAAAACAACTACCACTAATATTTTCCAACGCCATTAACCGTCTTTCCCCAGAACTTCCTTTTAGTCATAATGAAAACTATGCCAGACATCCACTCCCCGTCCCATACACTATTTGTCCATTCCTGTGACGATCATTGAAAAAAAAAAAAAAAAAGAAATAGAAAAATAAGTGTGATCTCCCTCGACGCTCTCTATTAACCTTTAGACCCTCCCGCCTTTCTCTCAGCTGGGGTCTGCCTTTGTACACGCAGTCTTCAAAGTCCACCGTGTCACCAATCATCCGTGTTACTACATCTCTGAGCGCTATAGGACACTTGCACTGGAGGAATGGTCCACTTTGATCTCTATAGTGGACGACTAAAGAGACATCCCTCGCTCCCGACTGCCTCCAGAGCCAGACTGCAAACGGTAGGCTGCAGGGGTTAAAGAATAATATCTGGGCCCATCAAACGAGTAACAAATGTGCTTACAGAGCCGTAAAATATAGTAGGGGAGGGGACGAGAGATGGGAGGGCGGTGCGCACACTTTACAACATGGATTATTACAAACAGCAGCTTAAGTTCTGCAGGTTCTTTATCAGGGCTATCTACACATTCCTGATGGTACAGATGGGAGAATATATGGATAAGCTTACAGTGTACAGTGTTTTAAGATCCAGCAACTGAATGCAATACATAAATGTTACTATAATTTCAATATGTAGATGCGTAAAGCTGCAGCTGTTCTAGTTTGAGTGGTTGTGGTTGAGTCTGGCCTTTATATTGTTGTTATATAAAAACCTGCTGTATCAACGGTCTTAAAGTCGTTTCAACAGACAACAATCAAAACATGCATTGTATTGTATAGATAATATGAATAATAATAATAGTAAAAGTAATGTTCACCTTAGTTAATTTGTGCTGAAAGAAACAATTATGATTTTTTTTGGGTTATAGTATTATGTTATTATTGCAGTAATTAACCATAAACCAAGTCAGAAAAAGGCCAATTTTACCAATTCACCGTTCACATACACACATGAGGCAGGTGTGTAAGTGTCTTGCCCAAGGACACAATGACAGTATTCATGTGTGGGGAACTGGAGTCGCACCGCCAACGTGACCGCTCTACCTGACATGACAATATAGTATGAAATGGGGGTGAGGAGGGGCAAGACGATCAGCAAATTGCCAGGACTGAACATGCACTCACAGCGCTGGCCATCTTTACGGACAAGGTCCATTTTCATGCAGAAAGAATTGCAAGTAATTATGTTTGCGAGACACATATTTCATCCATACACCACCCATTTCTTTGCATTTTGGCGTGGTTCTGAACATGTTGGGTTGCCAAGAAGTAAGAAGTCTGTCTTTTTTGTGCCTTACAGCTCTTAAAAGTGTATTTATCCTCATTGACTTGCCACAGCCACAGCCTGTCTGCTGACCTTGTCCAGAGGCCGGTCCAAACTCCACAAATTCCCAGGTTGTGACTAAAGGAACATGTGTTTTTAGCCACCACTCACATGAAGCCTTATATAGCAAGGTCAACACTGGCTGCTACTCCCTATATTACTCGTCTAAATCAAGTCATTAGATTGGACACAACAAGGAGCTAACGTTTTTAGAGTCGAGTGGGAAAGACTAACAATTATTCACAATTACTCATTTAATTAAAGTTGCATTAAGACATTTTTTACTGCACGTCTGAGAGTATTTTTCAGACTACACTATGAGCAAGTGTTTAAAGCTGGGGTGCCTTATTTTCAAACCACAAAAAAGTATTTAAATCTATCTGACTCGTCTCTAACCTCTCACAAAACTGTATTCATTTTCAGACGTGCACGGCTTTGAGAACATAGTTTTCAGATGGCGAAGTGAAGCTGGAGTGGACCACCCAAGCGCAGCCAATCAGAGTCACAGTTTGGCTCTTACTTCCTGGATGACATAAAATACTTCATTATTGGCTGGCAGAAAGCACGCAGTGGTCTCATTTTGTCACAAAGTGCTGCTTTTATAATATACACTTTGAGGGAAAACACCAAAAAAAACTCATTTACAAGAAAGAAAGTAAATTAATGTTGCTACCTTTACAAATATATACATCTCCTTTTGCTATGTTTAATTGTTATGAATTCATGTTTTCCCTGTTTGTCTCATTATCTATAAATCTATAAACTAGTACTCAGTTGGATTGATAATTAGTAAATCAGTTGGATTGATAATTTTTAATTTAGTTAATTTTATTGTATTTCTGTAATTTCTTTGTGATTTGAATGCATTTTTCCTGCTGTGTGAAGCACTTTGAATTGCCTTGTGTATGAAATGTGCTCTACAAATAAACTTGCCTTGCCTTGCCTTACTTGTGCATTTTCACATTAATAAGAACTTGTTTCTTCTACTTGAACTTGAGTAATATGATTTTAAAGTTACATTAATCTTATTTGAGAACGTTGGCAATTGAAGTCACCTCCAATGTGAGAACCATCTGAAAATACTTGTATAGTTGTTATAAATGGCGGTCATTTACTCTGTCACTTCTGATGTCCTGTGCGTTCTATGGCTACAGTTTGTGACCGCACGTCTCAACATTGCACCAAGACTTGCCTCACTCACACTAATCCAACTGCACTTCAGATAACCAGGCAAGAAATTACATCCATTTCTGTTGCATTCCAAACAATTACGTCGCTACGGCCGTGGCAGTGAAAATGATGTGTGTGGACGGAGGGTCTGAAGAGGTCATTTTATAAATGCGTGTGTTCCCCATTTATGTTCTGGAGGAAAGAATTCTGTTGTAGCGCTCATGGGCTTTGACACTAAAACTCTTGGGAAAAGTTACAGAAGTCAAACAAATACAAAGCAATTCAATTCAAGTCAGGAGTGTTATGAACGGAGAGAATAGGAATTTTCACACACAACAGTAACAAAAACTGAATCATTATAATACCCCAACTACCCACTCCCTCTTGTTCACATTCACACGGCAACAGTGGCTGAAAGTATAAAATTAGTATAAAATTATTATAAAATTAGAACTTTTAAATGTTCGATTAAGTTAAGTTTACCATGTTCCCCCCATCATCCTACTCGTTTTGAGCAGTTTAAACCAAAGCTCTAACAAACAACGAAATCATCAATAAAATACAATTATTCACAGTTATTCTGAATTTTAGTTACACTTTCTAATTGATGTTCAAAGAAAGAAAGCAACCACTTAATTTCTCTACAAAAAGCTTTGTCAAATTTGGGAACTGAAAAATGGTTCCTAAAGTTCGATACCCCTGTTGAGTGATTTTTTAAGGAAAATGTCCAGACATTTGAGACTGAGTTTGGTTCTGGTTCTGCTGCTTTTTAATCACAAACACAAGATTGCAGCATTTCTAAATATATCATGACAAATTAATCCATTGACCTATCTCATTCAAACCCTATACAGGTTTGTAATAAAATGATTCTGTATCAATTTTTTAACAATTAATAAATAATATAAGTTTAACTAGAGTTCAGGTCTGAATTTTTTCAATTATCACAAGTAAGTACTATGGAAAAGTACTGGCAGGAAAACTGACTGATTATCACAGCTTGGATTACTCAAACATCCATGAAGCAAAATACAAAAGTTAGATAATGACGCCAGAACACCTTAATAACATGATAAAACGTGTAGAAATGTCCATTTTAAACTCTTTTAACTTAAATGCTAAAACCTTAACACAAACTACCTTCTCACACTCGATTCTGACTGATCATAATTAAAGTATTTTTACATATAGTTACATTTTTGTACACCAAAAAGCAAATAATCCAGCTCTGAAACATGACTCACTGAACATTCTCTTCACTGACGTTTGAACCAAAGGCCAAATAAAGAGGACGAGTTTCATTTTTACTCTCCATTGACCTTCCTTGTATCAAGTGGTTCCCCGCTTCTCCGGAGAAGAGCACTCAAATAACCCGTATGACAGTGAAGGCAGCAGCACTTTGCCCCGCGGCACATGAAGGCCACACGAGCCACTATCACCTGTGCCATCGCTCCCAGCTGGAGACGAGGCTGGTGGTCGCCTCTTACTCCTGCTCTGATCCGGATGTTGTGAGATTAGGCACTTTAAGATGGAGGGAAGTTCTAGAGGAGGAAATGCACTACAAAGTCTTACTCATGCAGTCGTACGTCGTCAAAACTATTAACTACACCCGCCAAAAATGGATTTCGAGGTGCAACCGTCATTATCTAAACCAAACTAAATTAATTAAACAGGGTCAGCAACAAGTACAGTTTATGTTCTACTTAAAGACAAAAAAACTGCACAAATAAGGTTTCAAATCAACAGTATTTTAACAGAAAGAGTCAATTTATAGTCTGAGATTTATACCAAGATCAAGACCTATTCTAACACTATTCAGGAAAAATTTCAATCTTTTTAATGTGATTTTCAATAGTATCAATACTCTTTCAAATGAGTATCTAGTTTTGATACTAGTTCTTGTATCGATTAGTATCTGGGTATTGACACTTCTGTAAATGCTACTTCAAAATACAAAACAGTTGAATTGCGATTACTATCAACGCCAAAGCACTGTGCCACTGCTGAGAAAAAGAACACTTTTATTGCAAGATAAAAACACACAATTTGGGGATTTCAAAGACACTAGTTGTAATTGTAAGGCACTGGCGGACCAAATGTGGATGTTGTGACGATCTGGTTCATATGACTATGTGTAAGACTCAGAGGAGGAAGTGTGCTACCAACAAAGTCCTCTTCAAGCACCTGACATGTTTCATATAGTCTAAAAATATTGTAAATATTTCTCTCTGAAATAAACAGGGTTAAAATAAGGTCCGAACGTGCCTTTTATGGCTCAGAATAGTGCGCTGGCTCTTCCGTGTGTGGCTTTCATGTTCGAGGAAGTGCAGAACAATCATATTGTTGCATTGTTACATTTCCCGTGGGCTGAGGAGGCTCACATTGATCTTTATAGGGTCACAGACAGTGCTTCAGACTCCCCATGGGTTCACACTCAAACATGACAAATAAACAGCACTCCGGTACAATGAGGCTCTAAGTGCTGGGCTTACAACATGAAGGATTACCACATTTATCCACTATTGGCATGAATGTGTAGAAATGTGCAATTAATCACATTTTAATCAGGTTCAAGTTTCAGTCATTAGGTGCTTAGGTCTAAAGCCAATCCTCCTCAGCAAAAGCATGTGGTTTCAGTTCAGACTTCTTCTTCAGAGGAAGAAATTTGATTAATGTTTGTGTTACATGGTGCTGATCAAAATGCTGTGGTTTATGTTCAGGAAATTAATATTGAAAGCCATTTTATTTGTTTTTAATAAGAAAAAGATTTGTTCAGTATGAGAAACTAACTTCGACTAACCAACCAAACCAAAGAAGCTGAGGGGCTGAAAGTTCTGCTGCTGCGAGGAGATGGAGCCGATTGTTTGCAGTTTGTTGCATGAAAGCATGGATGAATGAGGGGAGAGAGAAAGCATTTATATGACTAGTTTAAGAGGTGACTGACAGCGACATTCTATGGGTGATAGAAAATGTTAACAAAGCATGCATTGTGTTCACATTTCATCATTTACGTTGTGAGATTAACCATGAGTTGAACCTTATCATTTTTTGTCTGGTATTGGCTCCACAAATTTGCCATGTTAATCTAATGTTTTACAGGCCTTTTAACCAACAATGGTTACGTCTTCAGGGTTAAATAATTGCACCAATTTCTGAAGCAACTGTATTGTGAACAAAATTATTTCACTTATTTATTTAGGCTGACAGTGAAGACGTTGAACTTTGTGCCTCTTTTTTCTTTCACACGGGGAGGCCCAGTAATTATCACCCAAGTTCCAGAATACACACTTTACGAAGAGTGAGTCTGGCCCTCCGTCGTGCTTCGAGGCAAACTCAAACCGTACCGTGCAATCAGATGCGTTTCATTTCGTGACGCATGTGAAATGAACTAGCCCATTGGCAATCAATCATTTTCAATAAAATCAAACTTCTCTCACCTCAGATTAACAGCGTTTTGAGCTTTGATCATTGATTCAGCAAAAATTAAAACAAAAATTAGGTTTTTGAGGGATTCTAGAATATTGTGATGTAACATGGATCTCCTCAGTCACGTGATTTTAAAGGATGTCACTGTATGCTGTATGTTGTTTTTTGGGAAGTTAAAGAAGAATAATCCTTTCTTTTGAGACTTGTTATTGGTAGCCCACAGCGTAGCATTGTGTCTTCCGTCCTAATACTAGCAGTACCAACTGTACCAACGTCAATTTGGACTCATTCAATGCCAATAATATTTATTACAAATGGGGGACAACTAAAATAAAATGAAAATGGTTAAAATACAGATATTTGATTTTGAGTCACTAATGGAAATGATTAAGTTAAACATGTGCAAATTCATCTTGTTTTTACCAGGGTAGCAAGTGAAATCTGGTTGCTGGAAATATGAACATTATCACACTTAAATGTGAAAACAACCAATTAAAAAGGTCTGGGTATAGCGTTGGTGCCCTTATACGGTCACAAATCCTTCCGCTCTGCTATCGACAGCATTGTTTGAGTTACCAGCAAACATTCTTGTCCTATTTGCAATTATGATACAGCCTTGTTCTTTGTGCTTAAATAACCAGAGTCCACAGGGGTCCCTTTCCCTCTGAATCCCTGGCTGTGAAGTTTACAACCCCCTCCATCCTCTCCGGCTCTTTTATTTATCTCTCATTCTGCGTAGATACATAACATACTGGAGCACATTTCCCTCCGGTGACATGCTTGAGTTCTTTGTAGCGCGGCACCCTACGGACACATCTACCCTGAGGTCCCCTTTGAAGTGTCTCTTGCTTTATTAACCCGTAAGCCCGGCCTGACAACATTTAGGAATCAAAGAGAGGGCGGGGTTAGTTCTGGTTCCATGGGGCAGATAAAAATGAATGACCATTTGTCTAATCCCTCGGTGGTATTTGATTACAAGAGGATCCTCTGGCCGCGGTTCTACGAGGGCTCTGGAAGGACATGAAATGGGAACGACCCTGTGAATGTGGAGCTGATTGGCAGATGCATCTGTTTTCATTGGGAATCAAAGAAGGACAGATTCGAGGACTTCATCTTTTCTGTAATAGCCTGGTCATGCCAACCCAGTCTTATTTAACCAACTAACTTTCTGTCAAAACTATTACTACAAATGTTGTGTAATGAATAGTTGTGGGTGATATTGACCGAAATGTACGTCTCATATATTTTTTGCGTTATCTCATAATCCTGATTATATTTTCACACTGCATCAGGTATTTGCTTATGTCTGTAAATGTTGAGGTTTAAGTATCATACAAAATAAACCATAAAATGAACCACGAAAAGCAGAAATATACCTGTACTTATATTTTGTATACCCCTTTTTGTTTATTCATAACAGTATAATTGTAATCAAATGTTGCATATCTCCAGAACCATTGTGACATTATACATTCTTTCGATATATCTCCCACCTCTAGTAATACATTATTCCAGGACAGAGGGGGGCTTTGTGTGTATTTTGTTCAGCTAGACTTCCACAGGAATAGTACTTTACTTCTTACAGATGAAAATCCTTGATCCGGGTCCCTGGGCTCAGCCGTGTGGTTCCCCAATATTCCTGGTCGGGACAAATAGAACCATTTTGCCACTGGTGAAATAAAATCTACCTTCCTGATTTACAAACCGTGAAATTTGGTATTTAAAACTGTCTCACTAGCTCTAACAAACCCTTTGGCACAAGTATTCATGAATAAATTGGGCACATACAAAGCTTTTTCAGACAAGGAAATGAAGCAGAGTGGACTCCCAATGCACAGCTTTCATTCCAAAGTGTCATAAAGCATCACACACTGCTCTTTATTACAAGATTGCAATGAAAAAAATGTTTTACAATTAGGTGCAAACAGCACAGAGGAGTCTGATTTTGTTACTGTTGATTTTGCAAAACAATTTACAGAAGGTTACATTCGAAAACTCAGCATTCTAGACTAGATCAGAATTGGATGTGAGTGAAATGCAGTCTCAGTCATCCTCAGCAAAGTATTCCAACATGTAATATTCGACTTCTCTTTCTTCAGATGGCTTCACTTGCATATTTGTTAAATGTTAATTCTGAGGCACTGGTTGAGCGTAGGTTTGTATAAGTAGTGGCGATTGATACTGGATCTAGTATAGAAACTACGGTAGATACTCATTTTAGCAAGTATTGATACTGAAAACATCTCATAGCAATTTATGAGAACAGTTTTAGAAAGTTCTTAAGTAAGAAAATAATATTATTTTGTGTTGAAAATTACTTCAGTATAGTTTATTCCTTAGTATCAAAATTAAAAAAATAGTATTGTGAGAGCACTAGTTGAATGTGTATGTTTATATTTTCCCCCATAAGTTGCCCGATGCATCAACAAAATGTACATTCTACAGCAGATCACTGAGCTCTTGGTACTTAAATAACAGAAGAGGGCAAGGACAGAACAAAAATGAATGAAAAACTTGATCACAACATAGCGCCACCTACTGAACACCCTCAACACTACTGCTTTATTTAATCTCCACATCCAGGTGACAGCATGTGGTAGAGATTAGCAAACAGCTCCAGAAGTGTGTGCACCTGGCCTAGATGAGCTCCCCTGAGAAGATTTACTAACCCTTACTTTAAATCCTGAGTCCACACTCGCCCATCCCCTATCGGCACCTCCCCCGTCCTACCAACAGTAACGATACGTGCAGCGCTGAGGCAGGGCATGGCAGGATCACTGCGCCTGCGAGAACCTTCATTCACAAAGACGTTCAAACGGAGAGGGTATTGAATCGATAATACGATAACTGTTGGAATGGAATTTAAGATTTCTGTATTTCTTCATCAGTCAGCTGTCAGCAGTGCAGCTCCAATGGGCTTTTATCAAATTCTTACCATACAATTTAAATAATAATATTGTGCAATTTTCCATATTATTGCTAAATATTTTGTAAGTTACAGAAGGTTGAAATGTAACTGGTTGTACTCTCTATGTACTTTCACATCTAATGGGAAAACTAATCTGAAATGAATTATGATGAATTTTTTTCAAGGATTTTTTTTTTTATTAGACAGGACAGCTGAGCATGAAATGGGGATGAGAGAAGGGAGGACATGCAGTAAACTGGAGCCGGGGTTCGAACTCACAACACTACTGCACATGGAGCCTGGCATATGTGCAGCCCCCTTAACCACTGGGAAGCATGAAATCAATTAATTTATTAAAATGTGTCCTCCAATGAAAAACATTTCAGATGAACTATCTATAACATAACTATATGGAAAATATCTTAAATTCTGGTTAGAGACTGGACTAAAAGAATCACAAAGACGGTGCCATTAAATAAAAAATGAAAAAAAGGGTAAACCATTTCAGATTTTCATACATTTTACATTTTCAGTCACCATATTTCAATATTTATTAAGTTTAAAAATCTCAATGTACAAAACAAATAATCTTTGATGTTTGATCAGTCAACTAATAAAAAATATATAATTTCTGAAAAGTTGACTTCTAAAATAATCGTTAGTTGCAGCCCTAATTCTGGTACATTGTAAAGCCTAAAAAATGTCTTCACTTGGACTCAGGCAATGAGTATACAAAATGTTAGTTACTTCAATTCAAATCGGGGTACAAGAAATACATTTACAGCAATAAAGTTACTCCCAGAAAATAAGTTCATTTATCCAATCACAACCTCGCAAACAGATTTAAGCGCTGTCTTAGAATACTAAGATCAGGAGTTAACAGTTTGTTGTACTATACAAAGTTGTTTTGTGCAATGAAAATTCTATGATGTGAATATAATCTCTAAACAAATGATTATCTGTGTAGTTACCTCTTGGGGATGAAAATACAGATTGAAAATGAAGTGAGAAACAAGGGCCTCTTCTGTGAGCGTCAGACTGATTTTTTACACTTGTGCAGCGTTTCCTCTGGATTTCCTCCCTGAAGACCCTCGTCTGCAGAATGTGCCGACTGTGCTTTCCATGGACAGGAGGCTGCGGGACCTGCCAGCACAAAAAACTCGGAATAGAAAATTGGGAGAGAAATGTTCCTCTTGTGCTGCAATATAGAACCCTGAAGTTATTACCCTGAAACCTCACCACGGCTTTTTCACCCATGCAGTTCCCGGAACACGGAGCTACTATTACGACCAAAATACTTGGACCGCACACCGGTTACCCACTCTGACGATTCAACGAGAAAAAGTACAGGCAAAGTACATCAGGTTGTCTTCTGTCCAACATCAGGCCTAATTGGTGTTCATGTGAGCCGGGCTATGGCGCGCAGACGGAGAATTATTACAACAGTGGGCTAGAGTTCCCAGTCTGGCCCCACTTAACTCCTAACGTTGGGCTAGCTCTTTAATAACAATGTGTTATTGGATAAGCTGTGTGCGTCTCACTGCAAAAATAGCCAGAATAATTATTGAAGCGGACTATCTCACTCCAACCATCAAGCTGCCACTAGGGGTGCTGTGAACGTCTTTTGGCTTTAGCTCACGCATCAATGCAAACACAACACAAACAACAAACAGCGCAGACACCAGACAGCGCCCAGTACATATTTTAACTTTAGCCCTTCATGTCCAACAAAAGCACTTCTTACCATAAACAGAGGAGCTGAAGAAACACAGAAATATACTGTCTTCAGTGCAGAAAAAGTCTGCATGTTGTACTTCATAATAAATCCACATCCAGTCACCGCCTGCAGTGTCCACGTGAAGTTGGAGACACAGCTAATATGATCCAAACTTAACCAAAGCCATGAATCAGTCAAGATACAACTTGAAACCCATAAGGAAACACCATTGTAACAAGGTTAAAAGCTCATTTATGTTAGAGTTGTTTATGTGATACGTTAGGTCAAATCTCACTTTTCTCGTGGATAAACTTATAATAGGTAGAAACCTTGACTTTGTTGCATAAGGTAAATCAACATTTGTGTTTCAACCTCACCCTTGACTCATCTCCATCCTCTTTGGTGCAAATGTAAACAGCTCACGAAGGCCGGCAGATAGAGGGGTCTGTCAGCCATGGTCACAGACGCCTCAGTGCTCGGCTGTGGCACCTCGCGGAGGAACAGGTGCTGACAGCCACTGCTCTTAGCACCATTTGTCTGTCCCTCATTAAGGGGTGACACGAAGAGAACCTGTGAAGAAACACACAGTACAATGGGTGTCAATGGGTGTCACAACAGAGGAAACTACCAGCAAAGAAGGAAGGATCTTTAAAACCAGGAAATGAGACAGCAGGAAGACAACTGCTCTCCGTAAAGGTCAAATATAAACTGCTGCTGCTGCTACTGCTACTGCTACTACTACAAAATAGTCTTTCACATTTCAAACCAGTGTTTTTTTACTTTTTGCAGACATGAAATACTTTTTGTCAGATCATATTCTGCAGAACACTAGCCACTAAAATATGATCAAATCACCATTTTGAAAATTAAGTGGTCTGCACTTTGTCCGTGCAACTGTGTGTTTTGTGCTTATTTTTTTGGTTCATAAGTCTGTCCAGGAGTCTCTATAATTTCATTAAATGCATGTGTGAATCAGGAAATGTTTTCAAGGCTTCCCCAAAAACACATATTTAACAATCACCAGGACTTACAATGACATTCAATAAAATGTTACTTAGTTCTGCTTTAAATATAAAAACATAATTTCTAACCTTTAATGTACAATATATAATGGCAATGGAGTCAAATTAGCCGCCCAAAGTATGAATGATCATTATTTACCCGATAAGATCCTGCCGCTTACAAGTGGCAAAGAGGTTTGGTAATTTTTCCTTGCCAAGAAGGAGAGTCAAAGGACCTGGGGACATTAAGGACAGGGGATGCTGGGACATTGACAAGTGCCTATGAACATTGTTTAATCTGTTCTCACTGTCAGACAAAAAATAAATTGAATTGGAACAAAATGTCCCATACAACACGTTATAATCCAATAATGAGGAAACATAAGGTACAAAATGAGAACATATCCAACAGCTAACGTTATTTGTGTTTGTGCCACGTTTGTTTCTCCAACAACACAATACAATTCTTTACCTATTGTCAAAAACTCCACCTACCCATAAAAACAATCTGCAGAACTGACTCCCATGCAGTTTTGCAGTTTCGCAGTTAATCAGAGCCTCCTACAGCCCGGAGGAGGGGGAGTGCAGGGGGAGAGGAGCAAGGCCAAGAGCTTGTGTGGGAGAGGAAGAAAAGAGAGATTGGAGATACACACACAGTCATTAAGATAGCGCTGGTGTCAATGTAATTCATCAAGTCAGATAAGGTTTGAACCAGTGCCAGAGAGCAAGGAGGGCCTTCACAGAACTAATAAATCAATACCAAAGACGGGGAAGTATGCTAATTTATGATAGATCAACACGCGTCAGCAAACATGTCATTATTCAGTAGGATGTTTACATAAGGGCCAGGACATTCAGAGGTTTAGGATATGTATGAAATAAAGCATCTTGTATTGTTTGGCAATCGAACAAACCAGTGGAGGAAGTGCACATTTAGTCTGTCAGAGAAGGTTTACATAAGAAGTGGGCAATTTATCCAAATGTAGATCATATTGTTGATGTTGTTTTGAAGCTATGCAAAATCTGAATATTGAGCATATCATTTCTAGTAAAACATGCTGCAAAAAGAGCTGCTTAAAAATTATAATGAAATCAAACATATATTTTCAAATAAGGATATAAGGTGATATTCCAGCACTTTTGTATTTAATTTTCTATTGACCTTATTTATTCATTTAACTACTGAGCTGTAGCATCTCTTTAAATTATACATTTTTAATTATCTCTGATAATTAAACCTTAATTAGTACATGTAAAGAATCAGAATCAGACAAGGGTTCATTGCCACTGTTAGTGAACACTTTTACAAACTTGGTTCTCACTTCGGTGGTGTACATGTAAATGTATGAACACATTTCTGTTGGCTCAACATAATACGAAATATTGTTATCAAAATACAATTTTTTTCATAAATAAGTTTCTATTCAAAATAAATAATAAAAAATGAATATAATATATGTATATATATATATATATATATATATATATATATATATATATATATATATATATATATATATATATATATATAAATTAAATATTTATTATTAGTTTTCAGTTCACTTCTAGAGCTAAACCCAGTCTGACTTTAAGCGCTACATCTTTACGTATAAAGCAAAACCGAGGAGTGTGCACTGTGTTTTTCTCGTTAAATTACCCAGAAAATGATGTGATCCGTCCCAGTGTGGACTGTCGGGCCGATGATGGATGGGTCTATCAGTGTCTCCCCATTAACAGTCTGTATCTAACACAGGCTTTGACTCAGGAAACCACAGGCAGCGGCACACCGCATCTACAACAAACTGTTGTGTTATGAAATTGCAAATGTAAACATCTTAAAATATCAAAATTGTACAGATTTTCTTAGTCCCCAATCTATGATCTTAGATGTGCAATACAATTGTTATATTAGTTATGTCATTTTTTGTAGTGTTTTCTCCTAGAGCAAATTAAAAATAAATCTAAATTGAGCCTATTTTAGTCCTAACGTGGATTTGGTTTGCTCCTGTTCGAATCCTTGTTTAGTCCTGATCTAGACCAGGATTGGTTTTGGATTCCATTTAGTGCAAAGTATTTGTCTATATCATATTTTAAAAGAAGCGTCATGATTTTACAATTGGCCTAATGACCAAGAACAGTGAAAACCTTCAATTGATTTCTTTTAATGGATCACCAGTGCTCACAAGCCTTACTAAATCAAACTTTCTGAATGAAAACGTTATATTATTGTCACAGTTTTGGACTATAACTGAAAAAACTCATTGTTGCTGCCTACTTTTTTAGTTCTTATGATTATGTTTTGACCTGAATAACCACGATTATCAATTAACTGAATCATCTTTGCAAAGCATTATTTGACGTTATTTTACAGTCCGCTTAAATAGCTCTTTTGTGACAATCCTTGCAGATCTCTTGCCTTGCAGAGCTTTAAGTTTATCCTGCTCTATAACTGAATGTACAATGATTGTTAGTATTACTCCATACTCCTGCCCTGTGTCACACAATTGCTCCTCACATCATTCACTTCACACCACCACGCCACCAGCCTTCTAGAGAATATACAGTAGATTCAAACACACTTTACCTGTTGTGAAATCAATAGTGGCCTGTGACTACACTTCAAGCTTCAGGTTTTTCTTCTTTGGAATGTTTTCCCATTTCAACACCTTCTTGATCAAGTCGGAGGCGCATTTGGTGAAGTTTGATGTGTGACTGGCTGAAAGAGTGCATTATGCGGCTCTTAAGTGCTGCGGTAGGGGCCGAGAGGGTCCTTGGTGCTTTTAAAGGTGTTAAAGCTAAGCAGGTCCCACTGTTCTGCGTCTGTCCTCTGCAGTCACAAAGATACGCTCTGTTACCCGCACCGGAATCATTGATAAATCAGTCAAATACGGCAGTGTTTCCCACCCAGGGGTACGATGACCACTGGGGGTACGCAAAGACTTGGAATGGTTTTAGTTTCAGTTTTAAGAAGACGTTTGAATAGTAAAACATGTTCTTAGTAGTAGATTTAACATCCTTATACTCATTAATCATCTTTAATTTTGGACCAATATAATTAAAAGGAGAACATTTAACTGTAGGCCTAATTACTGACAATATACTATAGTAAACTGATTTTTTTAGCCACCACTGATGCAACTTCTCAAACAAGGGAGGTTTCTAGAATCCCGCTCTTATTTCAAAACATACAAACTGTGTCCAAATGTGTATTGTATTGTATTGTGTTGTTTGTTACCGTTCTGACTGAATTCTGTGATCACGTCTGCTGTTGGCAAGTCCCAACTATAGTAAATCATTTATTCAGTATTATTGTTTATGTTCTCCCATTGTATTGTCACAAAACAACATTTTCAAACTCGCTTCTAATAATAAGGAATAAGTTTGGTATGCGATACTGATTGAGATACCACACAAAGAGAAAAATATTAAAAATGTGATAACAGTTTTGAATTGTGATATTTTACTTAATATACAGATACAATAACTTCTGTTTTATCATGTTTAAAAAGCAAGGGTAAATTAGTAAATCTTTCGACTACAATCAGATTTTTTAAATAGTTTGGGTTCAAGAACTTTCTGTTGTTGCGATTGATTTATGTTCTTGCAATATTGATTATTACTGTATAATTGCAATATATTGTACAGCAATAAAGCTCAAGTTTAATATTTGTTTATTCATTTCGGTATCGACATTTGCTCAAATGAGTATGTGGTTTCTATACTAGTTTGACAACCCTACTTGAAATTATGGAGTACTTAGTGACATTTAAGTGTGTGCAATGTACATGTAATCACTTTGACCGTGCAACAAGAATTCTAGGAAACGTTTTTTTGTAATCAACTCCTTCAGCCGAGCCTCATAAATACAGGTTTTGCTCATGACCGGAGCACCAAAGCGCCATTCTGTCACCCACATCTCGCTCCCTCCGGCTGATAAAGTGCTCTGATAAGCGTCTGAGGTGCCTGCGCTCTCGCCCCCCAACACACATATCTCACATACATATGCTCCAACAATCCCCCGTCTGAAAGAGAGGCTTGTGTGATTGCAGTGGCCTCTTAAGTGCAGGTACAGGGTGCGAATGCGTGTGCCACCAGCTGTGAGTGCAAAAGGGTGAGAGGGGGGTCGGCCATGTGTTTATGTTGACTAATGAGCTAATTAACCGAGCCCCTAATCTAGCCGCGACTTGTGTCATTTGACAGGAATGCTGCGGCAGTCAAACGCGAGCAGATTATGGGTCGTTTCCTGACTGTTAAATGCGTACTACTACGACTACGACTACGACTACGACTACTACTACTACTACTACTACTACTACTACTACTACTACTACTACTACTACTACTACTACTACTACTACTACTACTACTACTACTACTACTACTACTACTACTACTACTACTACTACTACTACTACTACTACTACAACTGCAGGCGTCAAACCACAAGGGCTGCCATTTGTTGTCACTGACTTTATGCAACAGTAAGGTGGTGAATGCTAACTAGTTGGAAGAAATAAGCAATGTTTCAAGCTATTTAGGTTACGATTATTTCTGTTGTGCATTGAGACATTTTAAATACATTATCAATCAAAGAAAGAATTAAATATTTTGAAAAAGTACATTATAAATCATAGTATTTCTTAAATTTTGATAACATATTTGCCATCAATTTAGTCATAAGTGATTTCTTATGTGTTTTATAATGATTACGCTGCTCAAAATATGGTCACAATTAGTCGATAACAGTCATTATTGAAGCACTATTACTTTCAATTGAATTATACAAATTACATTTCAAGGAGTTGATAATAGTAAATGTATTAGCTAGGTATGGATTTTGAGATTTGGAAAAGCTTAGATCCGAAATATCAACGTTTATCTGAGCTAGACATTACTTTTTGTAATATTGAATAAGCCAATTCAGTCATATTTGGTACCATCTATTAGGGATGCCCCGATACCAATACTAGTATCAATAGCAGTGCCAATTCTGGGAAATGTAATGGCTTTACCTACTTTCCGATACTGATCCGTTACTCCGAAATCAGTTGATGTTGGGTATTGGCAGATATTCAAAGCCCAAGTATCAATATAGGTATCAGAAATTTGTAACTGAAAAAACTGAAAAACCTTCATCTTCTGCCAGCAGTGCCTTTTTGCTGAAACTGACCCTCTTTTCTACACATTTTTGGTATGTTACTGTACACGATCCACGCAAAAGAGCGTCAGGTGAAATAACTTAACATGATCTGTTAAAACAGATCTAACTCCTCCTTTTTACATGTCATAAAATATTCAGTAATTGAGTGGTAGCATCACCTTTCCAGAGTTAATGCAAAAAAAGAAACAAATTACTAAAACAATTTGTGGAAATAATAGTACAAAGACTATAAGGCGCAGTTACATTGATTCATTGGAAAGGCCACACAGTGTCTTTTAAAGGATGTGTGAGAAAAGCTGCACAACCCAGTCATAATCCAAGCAATAAAATGTAAGTGTCTTTATGCAGAAAGGTGAAAAATTTATATATCTAGAATGTGTGTGAGTAATTTTAGAATCTGGGAGGTTGATCTGCCCACCGGCGGATTTCTGGACATATTTCATACTTTCGTCTTTCAAATATTTTGGAAAAACACAACTACTGTTACGCCAGCTCCTTGGACGTTTTTTTAAAGATGAAAGTGAACAAGATGTGAGAGAGAAAACAGGCAAAAGTTTAAAGAGGATGAAGTCGATCCGATTTGGAGACAGACTGCTTGGGAGGTCTGCTGTCGCCGCGGCCCCTGAGAGAGAGGTGTGAGCTGGGATCAGGTCGACCCCGCTCCCCCGCGTGTTCATCATCGTGGCTCTCCCCCGGGGTGAGCCTCTGCTAAACCCCCACTCACCCACTCCCCCAACAACAAGCTCCATCCATCACTCCTAAGATTTCAATTTAATAGGTGGTCCTTTCCCCTCTCTAGGCCTTGTGGGAACATTTGACTAAGGAGAACAGCAAAGGGCAGAGGGCATGTTTTCCTTGTCTGGAGATGGAACATACAGCTAATGTAACATGTACTAATGAAATATAATATCTTTATAATACAAAAAAACTCTAAAACACTTCACAATAGG
This sequence comes from Eucyclogobius newberryi, assembly GCF_026437365.1. Taxonomy (NCBI): domain Eukaryota; kingdom Metazoa; phylum Chordata; class Actinopteri; order Gobiiformes; family Gobiidae; genus Eucyclogobius; species Eucyclogobius newberryi. The sequence continues at coordinate 24,547,933 of NW_027315746.1, forward strand.
TACATTATTCATTTGCTGGTGGAAGGCCATGTTGTAGTTCTCTGGTCTTTTAGTCAATTAATTGGCCAATGGCGTCGTAGTCCAATGTTTTTCAACCTTTTTTGAGTCGTGGTACACTTTTTTTGGTTGACAAGAGAACGCTAAGCCACACTTGGCACACCACCTATTAAAACATTTCCAATTGTAACCTTTAAGTAAATATGTGGTATATAATGTGGAAGATGATGTCCCACACTATTTGGCTCTTTAATATTGCCAGTGGCTATAGTTTTGCTTTTTCCTCACATGTTCAGTAACAGTGTGGTTTAGAAATACAATGAAACAAAAGCTCTACACAGAGTGGTTCCCTCGGCCTTCAGGACAGTAGACGTGGAGCTGACGGTTCTGGAGGACATTTATAAAGAGACTTCTTTCTCTGACAGTATCAGTTATTAATGACCTGTCAAATCATCCTGCTGGTGAAATATTTGAACTTTTTCCCTCTGGGAAGCGCTATCGTGCCAGTAAATGCACTACATCCCGCCACAGCAGGAGTTTCTTCCCACAGGCGGTGATGACTTCAAACAATGCACTTTAAAAAGTGTTTTTAACTGTGAGTTGTTGTTGGACACTCTAAAAAAATATTTTTAAAATCCATGCGCGAATCCAAATCTGAAATGTTTTCTCCGGCTCACTGGTGGAAAATCAGGATCTTAGTCAACCAATTTTTGTATTAGCCGACTCATTATTTTATTAGGGATTAAATTGATTTATATAGACCGCAACAGAAAGGAGAATGTATCGAGTGGGTTAACTGACGTTTGGAATGTGGATGAGGAGTTTAATCTACCTTTTCACTTTCAGATGCCGTTTACTTGTACTTCTCTGAAAACAGTAAATGTTTATTCGCTGATGCTAAAAATGTTGAGCGCTTTCACCAGCTCCAGGCCTCTTTTAGTTAATAGACAATGATTGAACAGGGCAGGTATTTAGCCAGCCAAGAATTCCATTAGTCTACTACAACCCTTGTGTACCCATGGACTTGTGGCTGCCAGTTTACACATAAAGCAGACCATCACCCAATTATAGAAACTATGCATGTAATACATTCATTCAAACAATGTTGCCTTCCTTTGGGTCTTTCACAATTCACATTTTATTATTACTGCATTGCTAGGCCAAGTAGCCCTTTTTAGAAAATTCTGTTGTGAAATGTGTACCAGTCATCACCAGTTAAATACTGTGAAGGTGTGGTCAAGTATTTGGTGGTGACCGGTAGAGTAATAATATACTGTGTTACTGGATTTCACAATTCAAAATGATGTTTAATTAAAGCTATGGTTGGATTTCATTCAATAGTACTGACCATGTAACAATACGATGCAATCAAATTTACAACCGTGACTTCAATAATTTCTTTCAATTACAAAGGCGTTGTAATCAAAAGATACAATTAACTAACTTCTGTTCAGAATTATATGGGCGTTTGTTCTGTCAAAGCCTGGAACAAAGCCTCTTTTCATATCTACAGTTTCTTTTAAATCAACCTTTTACGAAACATGACTATTCAAATATTTAAGCCTTTCCATTCTCTACAGTTTATGACAATATAATAACCGTGATTTCAATTCTAAGTCAAATAATTGGGATTAAGCCTTTGACTGATTAAGCAGGTCACAAAATAATCTCACGAACTAAAAAAGAATAATCGTGAGAATCGTAGGTATTCAGTCATTTCAGTTCAAACTATACTGTGAAAAAGTCCAAATACATTCAAAATACATTCACAATATCAATACTATTGCATTCAGAAAGTTTGAAATCAGAAAGCTAGACTTGAAAGCAAATGTAGAATTTAATCAATTCATCATAGTGCCAATAATCATGAAAAAAATGGCAATGTTTCTTCTCACAACCATCGAAACACTTAAAATTTGATTATTATTGATATTTTACAGATAGGTTTGTCCTGATATCTCATGAGAGTAAAATAAATAATAAAAATCAATATTATATCATTTGTATGTCAATGAAATGCTTTTTTTTTTATTGAGTCAATCTATCTTTTAAAAAAGAATGTGGTTTGGGGCAAGTCATTTTTATTTGTTTTTAGAAGACAAAATTATATATTGATTGTTCAGCATGAGTAAAACTATCCCCCAATCCTAAAATAAATACAGTAATTTGACATGCACGGTAAGTATATAGTCTTGATTCTTGTTTCAGTATTAATTAGTATCTGGGTATCTAATAGACAGACTTCAACATATGCAGTTTTAAATGTGTTATGTATATAATGTTTGGATCAGTGAATCTTATATATTTCCATTAATCCACTCATCAAACTAGAGAACCAACTAAAGTCATAATACTCTACATAGGACTCTACTTCCATGAATCTTCCTTTAAAGGTCCAAATGTACTTTGAGTGTAGATCCCTCCAGCACACACAGCCCCTCCCTCACCGACTCTCCCTCTCTCTCTCTCTCTGTCTGTCTCTCACTGTCCTCTCATCAGCTGTGCGCCTGCTCCCTCCTGTCAGCTCTCCAAACAAAGGTCTTAAAGGGTAATAACCTCTAATCCCAGACATAATGTGCTCTTTCATCTCCTATGAGCAAAGAAAAGGAGCTGTTGTTCTCTACTTTCACTCTGAGACAGTCCACTTTGTCCTGCATTGTGAGACAGAGAGGTCTGCCACACGCGTGAATGGGGTTAAACAGGCCCTCAAGACATGTCAATATATGGTAATGGTCTTTTATTTATTAGATTCTAATTCAATTGTGATTGATTACATTTTTGACTGGGACAAACCTAATGATTCTTAGGGTAAAAGGTACAAATTACATCTTAGAGGTTGTATGTTTGAATACTGAATAACTCCATAGATTACCAAAATGCAACAAAACAAGGTTGGGTCTTCATGGAAAAATGATATTTTCTAGCATCAAAATTGTATTGGAGTTTCAAAAAAGGTATAATTTGTGGTTGAATGTATAATTTATCTATGAAATTAAAACCGATTGGGCAGTCAAAATTTCTGTCCAGAAAAAATAATAAAATATAGATAAAAATCTCCAATTAAATAAACACATTTTGCTAAATAACAGTCTTTAAACCGGACTCGGATAATAAATGTATCTGAGTGCTTATTCTTTGTCAAAAACACCTTGAGTTTTCATAATTTGTGATTTTGTGGTTAAATTCACTCTCTGTATTGAAATCGCTTCATGTTCCCTCCACTTTTACTTCCAGTGAACTCCATTCCATAATATAGAATGTATTTTACTACAAACTTTTAACAGGAATACCGGTAAGTACAAATAGTTGAACCCACCATAAACCTCTGTATAGTAGCTCTTGTGGTGCTTACTGCTGTAGCTGCCGGTGTGCTCCTCCACCTTTGGCCTGGATTCTCTCTGTGGTGAGGCCAGTCCATGTGCAGCTGGAACACTCTCTGTGGTTTGGCCAGGTGTCTCTCTCTCTCTCCTCCCTGTCTCCACTCTCTCCCTGGAATACGCAGTAGGCCTCAGCGGGACCCGGGGCCTCGAGTCCGCCCCTCAGCCCACAAACACCCACCTGCCTGCTGGTCAGCTGTAACCGATCCGAGCGAGGAGCAGCGCTGGAGGGGAACACGAAAATGAAGACGTGTGTGAGCTTGTGTGGAAGAGGAAAACACGGAGGGGAAAGAGGGGAGGGGGGAGTGGAAATTTTGGATAAAGCCGCTATGGTTTAAAAAGTATGGGACTCTTAATATGGTTTCCAGGGGCTTTGGCAGCGGCATGAGAAGGTATCAAGTACAGGACGTGATATCTGTGATGGGGAAAGTGGTGAGAGAGCAGGGCAGCGCCGAGGCAGCGTTTCAAAACCGTTTAGATCCAGGGTTTGTAAAGGGACCCAGCTGTGCATCCTGGAGGTCCCGCGCACTAACCAGGAAAGCACAGTACGAGAGCGCAGGCGTATGCTATGAGAGGCGAGCTTTTCATTTCAAATTGTAATCTAAACTTTTAAGCAGAAATGCAGTGTTTTTTGGATTCAAAATGCTTTGCTCCGTGTGTTGTTTGTAGTAGAGTTAGGTAGTAAATAATTACAACTAGTAGTACAATTACATTTACTTATTAACTTTTTGAAGAGATTGCACTTTTGAGAATAAAGTTTCATTCGTTCATACTTTTAATTAATACTTGAGTAATATTATTTTATTATTATTATTAAGTAGTTTTTTTTATAACTGCCATAGTGACATATGAGAAGTGTAAAGTTTGAAGTATTTTTGCCTTAAAATAAGAATAATTTCTAATATTTAGATTACAGCATAAGAGTAGTCACATTATTGGAGGGATTTTTTACCAAATACTTAAATATTAGTCCAAAAAATGCAATTAAAACACAACTTTAACTGATACGGGCAGGTTAATACAATTAAAATGCACATTTGTTGATGATTGTCTTTGATCAGGTTGAACAGTTGGGGGTATGTGTATATGCACACCATCTGATAGTTATATGAGTTCTAGACTGTTAACTTTATTTAAATGATATGCAAACAGCAAACTCTGATGCGAGTAGTCAGAGGGATCATGATCAGTAAGAAATCAAATTACTTACTTAAGAATTAGCATTTTATGAAATTGTATAACTTCAAAAATGTGATAATAAACTGATTTTGAGTATGCAAGCAACTTCAACTGAATTTTGCAAGAAATTTAGCACGGACAAGTAATTTCTCTTGAACTGTATATACAGTTTCGAAACCCTTAACTCAGTAAAGGAGCCCAGCTGTGTGGTGCAGGTCCTGAGCTCTAAACTGGACAGCATGTAGACCAGCATTGAGGGAGGCTGGAGTTGCAGGGCGGCCCAAGCTGTGACCTGATGTTCCAGGAGACTCTGCCAATTGATGGGCCCCAGGAGAGTCATCATAGGGCCCCCAAACAATCAGCCATTCATCGCCCCCAGCCGCAGCAAACAGGCAGTGACCAGGGCTAGAGGTCACTATACAAGCAATGTTATGTAGTTAGTAACATTAACGTTTCTGGTGGCAAATAACTTATCTGGTTACATTGCATTGCATTTTTAAACCAATGAAGCATTTGTTTTTATATTAAATAAGAAAAGTGAAATTGAAAAAATACAACTTAACATATTTTTCGTCTTTTGTGATAGGCAGTGATCGCTGGAACTCTGCTGCTCAAGCTATAAAACAAATATTAAAAGACATATTATGGTTTTTCCCAGGTATTTAGCAATGGAGCATAAGATAAGTAGATCACTATTTCACTATTTTTCATTGTTAACTACAATACTGAACAAAAACGGCTTTATAATATAAACAGGTCCATCGACTTTCTGTTAAAAACTGCAGAAGTGATAAGCCCCGCCTCTTCATAGGGACATTTCACCGCAATAAATAGCAGATCGCTTTTTTAGTTTTGAATAGTGGCTACGTGCCATTTTAGAAGCCTATATGTATCATTGACGGTCTTCATTTTTCAAACAATCACAACTAAGTGCAGGGATGTGGGCGGGGATATGGGGTAGGTGGAAACAATCATTTTCTGAGCACTCACCCCTCAGTTGCAGGACAATACAGGATTACTCAAACAAAATAGAACTTTGAGTAAACCAATGATGAGGAAACACTATTCATAAAACTTCAGTATGCATAATATAAAATATAGGTCAGTAACAAAAATACCTTTTTTTTTGGTCAAATATGTTTTAAAAGTAACTCCAGTCGGTGGAGGTCCATGTTATTCCTCAAACTGGTTGTATTGACTACTGTTTGTGTTTGCTTGGTTGTCTAAGTGTTACTAAAAACCCAGACTAGTTCGCCACTGCCTCTGACCAAAACCAAAACTATGCAGAAACAACTCACTACTAAATCTGTCATTGCAAAAGGCACATATTCATGGAAAGCTTATAATTTGACAAATGCTGTATAATGTTAGTTTCTATGCCACCTACATCAAAAATCCCATAATGTATTTCCATTGTGAAATTCCCTCATATTTCTGCGCAGAAGAACACCGTGTATTCCCTTATGAATATAGCTGGTGTATTTTTGGATAATGTGGCTTGAGCTTGTGGTGCCAAAACTCCACACTGCTGTTACATAAGACTAATGATCCACTGCAGACCTGAACACTGTATGGATACAATAGCTGGGTTTGCAGTGCTCACCGGCCCACATCCTTTTACCATGACTTCTTCAATGTCCCTTCTGCCGGCCTCATAGTATATCACTGTTATTACTTTGGTCAGTTATTTTTAGAGTAAGAATAAATATACAGTGGTGTGGGTGGAAGACAGGTTAGGGGTGAGGATTGGTATATCTGTCCTTTCACGGCATCTCGGCGTTGGTATGCTCAGAATCCAGTCCATGTTGAAGGCTCGTGGTGCTTCACTGGTTCACTGGTCACTGGGCTGGCATGTCCCTCTGAAATGAAAAACAGGGAGTAGAGAGAGAGGCAGCCAAAACCCAGTCTCCCATGGCAGCAGTGACTCCATACGAAAGACACCGCACAAACCATGATACAGGTCTGAAAGCAAAAAGATGAAAAGATAACGCACTGATTAGTATGGAGGGGATGAGGTGTATTTGTCTTTTTCTCCTATTGTTACACAGACATGATATCGGCTCCTGATATTTGTTTCACAAACTCTTGAGAATCAATCTATGCAGACTCACACTGTTCAGTTTGAGCCTGGCCTCTGTGGGACTGACCAATCACAGCATTGTAGTTTGGGTGGAAGTCAAAAGGATGAACCTAAACCAAGATGGTGAGACAGTCAGATGCTCTTTGGCCTATTTTGGAAGATTTATGGACTGCTTTGTTTTTAAAAACAGGCACAAATCTGTGCTTTTCTTTGACTGGATTTAAAAACAGTTTAACATCTCGTCTTGTTCCAGTTGTTGTGATGCTTTGACCAACAGCTTTTGGTGAGAGCCTGTCCAGATCGATATTGTGTAAACCTCAATTCAGAGTGGCACATTACAATCTGGCAGAGCCAGGATAATGTTCCACAATATGGCATAAAACATACAATATACATCTCGTATTTATTTATTTATTTACTTACTTACTTACTTACAGGTATTTGTATTGCTAAAAATACCCTGAAAAACATTATTGCGAGAGGCCGCCTCTCCACTGATCTGACTTGCAACTCGGCCAGGTGGCGCCAAATGCTGGTCTCCATGGCAAAATATGTATATTCGATGCAGTGAAACGTTAAATAATTTCAATGGAAACGAGCAGATGGCAGACCCTCCACTGAGTTACATAGTGCACCTTTAACACCTTTAAACTAGGCAGCTTTTCTCTGTAACCCTGAGCCTTTTTTCTATTTGACTCAGAGAGGAATCTTTCAATATGGTGGTCATGTAATTGTGTAACTAAGCTATTTCCGAATGCTGTATGTGTTGTAAATGCCTCAAAATGTTTATTTTTCCATGAACCTAATACACCTTAATGTGCAACACTGACTTCATTCTTGCAAATGAATGACCTTCATAACAGATGATATTTCTTAACATTTAAAAGTTAATATAAAGGCCTATCTACTGTTAATTGTATTATCTCACAGTGGTGTGGGTAAAATGGAAATAGTAGGCAGAAGAATTCATTAGATGAGGAGTTTCTTTGCTTTTTCTCTGCTGTGGCCTTGCTGTGTTTTCCTTTCTCAGCCGAGCGGCGCAGAACAAGAGGGGAAACTTTGAGGATGAGCAGCAGACTAAATAAACTCTCTGAAAAAATAATATCACATATTCACACTGACCGAAAGACAAATGCATTCTTTGACAACTGGAATCTGGACAGAAAGCCCAAGTTTATGCAAATCCCTTTCAATATTTACAAGTCTTTGAAGTGCGAGCTTCAAATAAAAAGTCAAATGTTTTAGGCACAACTTCACAAGTTGCCTAATCAAAATAAAATAACAGCGAGGATCATTTGTTTAATCATGTTAGCCAAGAATATAACAATAAAAATAGATAATAGTAATATAGCCAATTATGTCGTGGAGATGTATTATTATTTGCTTTGGTAAATTATTAGAAGATCCTAAAGTGATCAACTATTAAATACCAGTTTTACGACTTTTTACGCATATATCGTGTGCTTTACGTACGTGTGTGTTGTAGTCCTTACCACCATGTAATATAACAGATCCACGCCATGTACTTGCTTAGAAACTATTAGCACAAAAAGGCTAAAAGGACCAAGCTAGCTTCCGTCACAAACAGGCGGCGGAGAGACGTCCCCGAGCACGCGGAGCAGGGCGCAGCTGGAGCGGGCTTTACGCAGACTGTTTCCAGTGTGGCCACAAAACCAGAGCAAGGTGAGATTGGACAGAAAAAAAAAGCGAGCTGTGACTTTGAACGTGAGGTGCTCCATCCACGTTTAGCTGTGACCTTAGCAGATAAACAAGCCGGGGCTAATTTTACAACGCGGCCTTTTGAAGCTCCCAGTGTGAATGCGGAACACACAGGCTCGAAAATACAAACACATTTGAAGCTGCCACGGCGTGGTTAAATGTAGCTACCAGAAAGGTTATTTTTAGATGAATTCGTGTGTCAATTTACTGTTAAAGCTGACACGTTTTGTTTGATGGCTATTTACAGCAGACTAATTTGTAATGTAGGCTACAGTATCAATGTTAGGCCAACAAGTGGGGTTCATGGGGGGGGTTACGTAAGTTTGTCATGTTTTCCTGTTACGCCAAAGAAATGCCTGCGTAAAATACGTGAACAGTCAGGGTTTTGTCGTTATTTGTATCACTTATTGAAGGTTAAAAATATAATGAATGTAAAACATTTAATTTATTTTAAAATGATCAAATATTTCTAGTTATACATTTCTGTCTACCTTAATGGTCAATAAACAAAATGGCTAAATGCAGATTCAAAACCCAAATTGAGAGGTTTTAAAAAATATAGGTCAATAGCCTACATTTTGAAAATAAATTAAAAATTGCGGATTGTTCCTTGCTAAATATATCGAAGAATTTTAACATGAGCTTTCATTAAACTGCACTATTTTTACTATGTGTGTTTTTATTCAATTTAATTCATGTACCCAAAAACAGGAAATCTGCAAATCAAAATCCCCATAGATGTGAAAATGCCAGTTATTACAGTTATTGCTCTTTCATTGAAACCTTAATAGAGTGAAAAATAAACAAAATGATAGACAGAAAACATATGTATATCGTTTTTCATTTAATTCAATATTACAGTAGCATGGTGAATAATTCCCCGCTGTCATGTAAATGCAGAAGAAGCAGAAGGCCTGAACCCTGTCATTTAGGCTCCTGCATTAATCTTAATCTGCTCCCACACTTGTCCATGTTAAAACTACACCAAGTTGCACCAATTTTAAGGAGAACACACACAGTAACTTATTGTCATCTTATTAATCATTTATATAATTATCAAGCCCAGATATCTGGAATTCTCTGAAGATTCCTGTGATTAAACTTGGTGAAAGATAAATAACTCTCATGCCAGTACTTGTCTTTGGCACACAGAGAAACAACAACAGCAGCAGCGCAGTAAGCTCACTACTCGAGCTTCTTTTGGAAATGCAGTTGTTTTAATTGTAAAGTCAAATGAGTTGTTCGCAGAGGGGCTTTACATGTAACGTGATCTGTAGTAACACATGTAATGGAATGTCTATTCTTCTTCCCCGCAGTCGTGTTTGATGCCGTGCCAAAACCATCAGACCGGAGAACCTCCAGTGATGTGCATTACTCAGAAATATACTTACTCAATGACAATTTGTATTCATGGTAAGTTTTGGAGTGAAAGAGCGACGTAAATGCAACTAGTGGCGTACAATTTACAACAAGCACGGGATGCTGTCAGTAGTGTAGAATTTGTCATTTACCATTTTTGTACGTTTTTGTCTTTACTCTAGTTCTACAGTGCAAATATTGTTCATAAATAGTAAAATAAATATAAAGACTTGCCTTTAATTTCATAGTTCAGTAAATATAATAATAATAATAATTAATAAATAAATAAAAAAATAATAATAATAATAAGTAAATATAAATTAAAAGAAGTGACAAACTTTATTGATCCACAAGGAGAATTACTTGGACATAGTATATAACATTACAATATAGTGTCAACGAGCAAAAAAAAGTTAATAAATTAAAAAGACAAAAATTGGCAACAACTAAAAAATTATGTTGTGTAAGGCTCAAATATACATATTATATATTTGTAAAATAATTTTAAGTTTAATAAAATATAAACCATTCATATAGGCTTGATACAAGGATTCCGTGCTGTCACAATACTAACATTTTAAAGTTGATTGAGATGCTTTTTTGAAAGACTTAATACCAATTTTGATACCACAATGATATTTAAAACTTTTTAAACCATATATTGTAATTTTACCACTAAATAATAGTGTTTTTTTAATGTTACTATGGGGTGTTATCATTAAACTGTTCAGAGAAGGTAACTTTTTGAAATGTTGTCCTGTTTATGTGATTTTCAATACTCAATCAATACTTCAAATGAGTGTCTAGTTTATATAATAGTTTAAGTATCAATTAGTATCTGATATTTGATGCTTTTGACAACCCTACCAGGAGATTCAGTGCACAGATGAAATTTAGTGCAAAAAATACTCTTCTTGTCATAAGATTGGTCATAACTTTAAATTTCAAATTCATTTGACAATATTTAAAGTCACAATTTTCACAATAACTCAAACATTTAATTATAAAATTAATTTGATAATAATCGTGTTCAAAATTAATATTATTTTTGATCAATAATTATTATCTAATGCTGCAATCTAAATTTTAACTGTGATTTCCATACCCGTCTTATCATGTTCACAGGCCTGTTGTTTTGCTCGGTGTATTAACCTAATCTTTGTCACCTTTGAGGTCAACATCAACATTGTTTCAGTGTGTGGGCGAGCACGGTCACTGCTGCACGGCACAATCAGGCGTCGAAAAACACTACTCCGCTCATTAAATGGGAGTCAACGACCTCAAAAGCACATTCTGCGCCCATTCCTCTTCCCACATTATTACCCGCCGAGGTGCAAAATATACCCTTCAAATACAGTCTATGTATAGGACCATACCAAACAGTAAGTTATTGTTTCCGAATTTCCGCCCATTAACTAAGAGCTTTCACAACACCCTCTAAATATTTAGCGTAATAGCTGGTTGCTGCGCTATCTGTAACACTAGCTAAAATCTGTCAATCTCTTGCCCCCGAGCTAATTAAAAAGGTCTTTATTTGTTTGCACACTTCAAGCTGGAGGAGAGGGCATTACCAGCACGCCATCCCCCTCTAAATCACTCCCCTGTGCCCAAACGCTGACACCACACACAACCTCCATGACAAAACATCCAGACTGACTCACCACCAAGCTAAATACGACTTATAATTACCCCTATGTGATTTATTAACATATTTGACCAATCTCACTTACTCATAGTGTGTTCTGTCTCCATAGGTCTGTCTATAGAGCAGAGAGTTTATGAGAAGTGGCAAGGGATTGGAAATACTCTGTGTGTGAGTGTGTGTGTTTTGTGTGTATATGTGTGTGTGGTTCTCTGCTGCCACCTGTCTGTCAGTGGAGGAATAAAGGAGTAACGTTTCGGAAAAGTTTAGGGGCAAAAGGTGCAAGTATGTTACATTTGAGCTTGGGTATGTTTTTTTTAATCTGCAATAGTTCTTAAAATACATGCAGAAATAAAAACATGAAAAGGACTTTACCAAAGTGATTCCAGCAATGTTTCTTGCATAGTTTTGTCATGAACATGATGATGAACATTTTTATTTATTTCCCTTTTAGTAAATGAAGCAGCAGTTATTAGTAATAATAATAGTACATTTGGGAAAATGTGTTTTTACTCATCAAAAGGCATGAGTGTAATATTAGCTATTGGGTAATAAAAATGCTTTAACAAGTTTAAAACGCATAAGATACGATCTCGTTATTGTCATTTACTAGAAATACACATGGAAGCGAAAAGCCGTTTCTCACCACCAAATTAAGTTTTAAGTATGATTACAAATCTATTTATAGAAGTACTATACTACTAATACTATAATTATATACTGTAAAAATACATCAAATTGTGTTATTGCAGACAAGACATGATACAGTATACTGCACTACAAGTACACCGGTACTACAAAGACATTTTCCTTTTTTCCTATATTATGTACACGACTAATATTGTATTAGTTTGCACAAATATATCAGATTTGTCCAACGAGAGCCACACTTACACCTTATTTGCATATCTTATGGTTTCAAAATATTGACTTCAATTATATTACTGTTACTACTCAGTACATGACAATGTTTTAGCAAAAGACAATTCTTCTGCCTCACACCAAATTCTCATTCAAATACAGTAGTGACAGCAATGAAACTTTGATCTATGTTAATTATTTTTGTGTCTAAGTCAAAATGAATCCTTCAGTCAAGTTTTTGTATAGGGTAATAAATGCCGACATAAGAGCCCTATAATGTTGAAGGATTTGGCTTCTCCGGATAAATAATTTGACAGACTCTCCAGAGAACAGCAATAGATTTCCCTGTGTTTGTGATCAAAAATCTCCAAAAGAGAATGTTTGGGCAGCGAGAGCCCGTTTAGCATGATCCGATATCCCAGCAGAAATACTTGGAGACAGGAAGCTGCCGCGGCGCTAACATAAATAACAATCAGGCCTGAAGTAAACCAATCAGCAGCTTTGTTTCCAAATATGCAGCAATCAATTAGCCAATGGATTTCCTTCCAAATGAGCAGAGCAAATCAAAGCCTCTCAGGAAACGGGTTACGGCTAATCTACAGTTTGTTTTGCCTAATTGGAAATCCCAGTCAGTGTAATTCTGACTCCGGTGTGTTTCAGTCGGGTTTACATTACACAGATTTGAATCATATGATGGATCTTTGTGCTCTAGCGCCAAATGAGGATTCTTATTGAGCAGCCAGTTGTTTTCCATCTTTTTTAGTTTAGCCAAGCTCAATCAAAGTGCTACTCAACAAAGACGCATGCGATTTTATTGTATCAGGAAAATGATGATGACTTTATGCTAGTTCATCATAGTTGTTTGGTAACATAAGTTTTTGTTTTGTATGTTTTGCTATATTATACCACATTTAAACATTAAAACTGTATTACTAAGGAATACGGGTTGTTCTGATCAGTCTATTGACAATCATAAGCAGGAGGAACTATCTCCTCTTGTGTGTCCATTAATATCATTCTCTTATTGTAGCATAGATGTACAGTATAGTTTATCAAACAAGTTTATTTAGTAGACATGAATAGCTGCCTTATGAATAGGATTTGGTTGCTTAATTGTTTATCAAATCAAAGTAAAGTAAAGTAAAATAATACTCTTCACAGGTCACCATTTCAAAGATTTAGTTATTGATTATATATATATTTTTTTCTTACTACTTGAAATAAGTTTAAAAAAATGTCCAAAATACCCCAGGTTTATTGGTGCCGTTGTTGGGATGTTGTTGGTTATATCCTTGGGTTCCAGCCTTGCGTTCAGTATAAATATGGAGTAATTCACTAAGTGTTTGAGTCTTGAAAGCTATCAATCTGAGCCATTGATATAGTAATCATACTCTGCTTTTGGCTGGAAGTTCACTGGTGAAATTGACATTCCCCAACCACCACAACATTGAAAACAGATCAGCAGTGCAGCACATTGCACTGATTTACTCGTTTGACAAAGAGCTGTGGAATGCGGTGGAGTGCGTGCAGCATCCTCTCGTTTGTAAATGGGTGCCATATTAGTGCATTAAAAGATACATCAGCTTGTATTTCTAGAACAGAAAATGAACAGGCCTATCACAGATTTAAGAGGACTGTGGGGTCAATGAGGGACGATCTGTGGATGTCATTGTGCCATTTTTAACGCAACAAAGTTCACAATATGAGCCCGACATGAGCTCCAAAATATTTAATTTCCCTTCAGAATGGTTACATTTAAGTTTTGTTTTATATTATGATTATTATTATTATTATTTATTTCAATTCTGTGTTATCTACGTAATCATATTGAGTTTTTTTTACATTTGCAGTATTAGTCTAATTTAACACACAGGAATTTTCCTGACTGATGGTGAACTGAGTCTGATTGGAATGTAAATTTAATTTATTTCTCCACACAATGCATACACGCAACAATACAACAATATCCAGTGTATTACTAATGTTTCTATTTGCTAAAGCAGATATTTCATAAATGGCAGCATGACCCTTCATTTAATATTTTATTTAACTTTTATTTAATTCAAATTACAATTTAAAAAAATACTCAGTGATTAACTATTCATTTTTCAAGAGCGACCTGGCCAAGATGCAGCAGCACAATATTTACATCCACATCCACATCAGCTATACTTAGTCTATCAACATGGGTTTAAAAGATAACAGCAAGATGTCAACAAGATCTCTAAACTTATTGTATTTGAAAATAACCTACGTCTTTACATTTAAAAAGGTTTAGAGAGACCAGCTCTCGAACACAGCTCATTTTGCTGCTGATTCCAGTCATTTGGGGCACTTTCTTTGCCCTTCCCACTCACTAATGCCAGGTGTGTACACTGACTCCGATGCGGTGTGTTACTTGCAGGTTGCCTGTTCCACCGACTCCGGTGCTCTATAGTCCGTATTTGAGGAACGTTCTCGTGGTTTCACATGAGAACACTCGTCTAATGACCTGAACACCGGGCCAGACAGCTGCAGTGTCTAGCAAAAATTGACTTGTTGCGGATTCATTCCGCAGACCCGCATGTGTCCCAGGCCCGCAGTGCGCTGAGGAAACAGGGAGCGTTGGTTTTAATCACTTTCTAAGTCTGAACTGCTCCTTCATATTGTATGTATGTAAGGTGTGTGAGTAAGAAACAAGGACAAAAAAGACATATCTTCTATTTTCTTTTGGCAGAAAAAAATAGAATGAAATAATCCATCTCTAGTTATACTTTCTATTCCTTCATCATTGTAACCAAATGTGTCCTGCTCGAAACACCTGTTCTGTGCGACATTACATTACATTGTGGCCAATCAGCGCTAGAACAGGCACAGAGGCTTCCAGGGGTGAACTTGTCCAAACACTGTGATTACCTTCCATTTGATTTTCCTACAGCCCGCTAACTCCAGTGTGGGACTCCTGTGCGGTTGAGAAAACAAGATTAGTCACCATGGTAACAACTGAGAGCTCATCACGTGCAAAGAAGTGAGAAAAATGAGCCTGGCTCATCCGCTGCACAGCACATGCACATTCAGTTATATTTGCCTTAGCTCACTACTTTTTTCTTTTTCTCTTGCAGCACAACACTTCAAACAGGGTGAATGAAGTTTCAGGGGTGCAACAATATCATCCACCAGAACAAGAACAGAGGACAATCCAAGACGTTTCATGATGTAAGTGAAAGAATGGGTGAGTAAGTTCATATTTTACTATATCAACTTTACTATACAAATGTACTATACAGCACTAATAATAACGTAAATCTTTTTTATTTGTTGATCTATAATTTTTGTAACTGTGCACAAAACAGACAAAAGCAATGCAATAACTAAACAGTGGCTTTTATTATATATTTGAGTGAGTATATTATCATGAGTCCCACATCTATTGGTTGAGAATCTTCATCTGAACATTATTCTCCTGCAGTTTGTAAAACTAAATTAAGAATAACAAAAATCTATTTTTAAAGTTGCATTATGTAACTTTTCTGGTTTGGGGACTTGTTGGTCAATTCATCTATCTTAATCCTTCTGCTCACTAGATGATTTTTGACCCGATTTTATGACCAGTTTGCCTCTCTACGATTTGGGGGAGGCGTGGCCCGAGTGGTGATTCTTGAAAGAGATTATTAGTCGTGACCTTCCTCATGTCTGTGGGCTCAATGCGACTCTGTTATGACTATTTGTCAATTGTAATTCCAACATGTTGCTCAAGGAACTTTACAACAGCCAGTCCGAGCAGCCATACAGTGCTTTTGTAGTGACGGCTCTTAAAATGTACACAATATCATACAAAACCATCACAGAGATTGTGCAAAATTTGTCATTTCATCCTGGATACAATAAGTCTCCTGTGGCCTTGACAGACAGATGTAATCCACGCACATTTCATCCTTTTGTTTGATCAACTCAACGTTTGTATGTCCGAATGTTTAAACACAACCAGAATTTTGTGTGTAATTAAAATAAGCTACAGTAAAAATGCTATGTGCGAAAACGTCTATACTTTTTATACGTGAGCTTCTGTTTCCAAATCACGCTCAGGTTCAAAACAAAGTCCCAGACAACGCGCCAGACTGACTCTATATGTCCTGGCCCTGTCTTTATGCAGTACTTTCCGGTCCATCACTGTACGCATTGTGCCAAAAAGATGGCATCTATCAAACGAATGGGGCAGTGGAAAGGTGAGAGAGGCCACAGAGATGTCCAAACAAAGGCAGCGATCGCGAGATAAGGCGTCCGCACCGTGTCAGAGGCGGCTGGACAGCGAAATGCGTGTTATCGGCTCGCTCAGGTCAGCGGAGTGTGAGACGTGAGCCGGCAGAGCTGAGAGCAGGGTTAACTGGAATATTCGCGGGGCCATAGGAAGTGCTGTGTGGAAAAGATAACAGTGATTGTAGGACATAGGCAGCAAGGCGGGACTGGAGAGAGAGAGTGGCAGTGTCCTCAGGCTTGCCCCGCTCTTCCTCTATTCACTGGCCGCTTCCTGTCTGCGCGCCGCTCCTTAATGGCCTTAATGAGCCACCGGTGGATCCTGGGCTTCCTGCCTTCACACCGCGACCCAGAGGAGAGTGCGAGAGAGAGGGGAAGGGGCTCGGAAAGACACCCGCAGCTGCTGCTAGTGACAGGCACAAGAATATGACTATAATGGGGGCTATAATGGGGACTATAAAGTCAAAGCCCATCTCGACCCTGGGATCACTAGAGTTCAGTGAATTATTCTGTCCCACTTTTAATGCCACAAAGGGTTGGGCTATATTGACGAAAATGTATATCTCATCCCATAAAGATATTCAATCCAACAGAAATATTATCATGTGAATCCAACAGAAATGTCTTTAAACGTATAGTTGAGGTTTGAGACGGATGTCGGTCAAATTAATCAGAGAAACATCAACTTATATCCTTTTGGAAAGTTGACAACATAACTTTTTAATATTCACTTTTTGTAGCATTTTAACTTGAAATTAGATACTCAATTGTAATTATGCTTATTTTAAAAACATCATCTACATTTTATATATTGTCCAATGTCAAAAGTCTTACAATAATACTGTCAAATTAAATAGTAGTACTGTCAAGTAAACGCAGCAAGCTAAAAAACTAACAAACTTAGATGATGATCCTTGTTCATTTCCAGTGCAGTCAACATGAAAAGATTAGACTACTACTATTGAACCCTTTTTCATACCGGTACTTTGATAAATATAATTATAGCACAAAATGCTCATCAGGGCATTTGTACAAGGGATGCACCAACAACAATATCAATATCAGTCCCAATCCTGGGAAATTAGATGGATCGAGTATCAGTTTCTTGTATCTTCACAACATTCTAGAACTTGTTCAGTTTAAAACTGAGCTGGAGCAGGTCAGAAATCTATGGTAGAATTCACTATTTAACTGTCAGAGTGCAGCTTTGTTTACCTGGTTTATCTTTCAAATCGCTGTAATTTCTTTCAACATAAAACCTTTAAAAAAAAATTAATCAACATTAAAAAAAAACTGGCACAAAGTCCAACGTCTTCTCTCACAGCATTTATAAACAAAAGTGAAATATTTTTCTTCACAACAGACTCAATAGACAAATTGAGAATTAGTGACATTACTCCAGTCTAAAAGCATGATTATTGTCATTTAAAAGGACTTTAAGAGATGAGATTAATATGACAAGTTTGTAGAGCCAATCCCAAACAGATAATACGTTTCAACATTTGTGGATTCCTATTTTGATATTTCTTTTAAAATCAGTAAATCTCCCATAGATTTACACAGGCCCCGTCCAACATCCGAGATTATGACGTAAATGGAAACGATCAGCCATTTTGAGAACGTTTTACCAACTTCACCCTAGTACTATTTGTTATCTCATTTTCAAGATCAGAACTTACAGAAATCTGACACTTCAGAGTTTATTTTACAATGTTTTGCTGCTGTAAAGTTACTATAATTGGTGTAAATAGTGAAAACAGAAACAGAAGACTGAAAAAACTTAACTGCTGCATCCCTAATTTACCTTCTAAGGAATATCTTACTGGGAGGACATCATGATCAGACACTTGCATCTCTATATGTTGGACAATAATATGGTTATTGTACAGTTCAGGGATGAATATATTGTACATTTATTAGTGACTTCAGCTGTACTCCAGGTCCTGTCATGTAGGTTAGGTCTTGTCCTCTGTGGCCTCTGTCTGTGGCTCAGACTTGGCTGTGGCTGACACCATAGATGACAGGTGAGGGCCTCTGCCTGATCCCCCTGACACTCTGTAATAGAGAGGAGAATGTAGGATTAGAGGTCCATTTGAAAGGCACTGAGTTCACAGCTCCACTCTGTCCCTGCATAGCTCCAGGGAGAAACAAAAGGCTTGACTTTGACTGTGTGTTTGTGCACACAGCAAAAAGTAATCTAGTAAAATCACTTCAAATCAAAATATTCATCTTGGGTGGTTTTATGGATTTACTTTATGGCTGAGGATATTCAATTAGTAGTCACTGTTTTCTGATAAATTAGAAATGAATAACTGCCTATTAAAATATAAATGTCATTTAGCTTGAACTGAACTTTGAAGTAAGAAACATTTTGAACCAAGTGATCAGTAAATAAATCTAGACTCGTCCGATCTCATATTCCGATCAGATAATTTAAAAGACTTTTAGGAACCCCTCAAAGTTGTATTTCGAGTATTCCTGTATATTTGAGTACGGTAAACTTGGAAAAGATGCCATTGCTCCGTCATTCTTCACCGCTGCCCATGTCACAGCCACAATATTTACTTGCTTTGTTCAGCAATTTTATTTTCTTAAACTGTGACACATGTAGGATTCAGCATAGTTGCGTAGCCATTTCAGCACAGGTGAAAGCTCTGCAGCTCTCCAAAGATGACAGCGGTTTGAACCCGGAAGTTATATGACACATTTTTCATACTTGTCAATTTAAATCAATATTGTGATTTAAGATGTCCAAAATACAATGATCCACAGGCGTCGTAGATTAGAAGCCAAATGCACAATAGGTCTTCTTTACTATATTATTCCTTTTTTGCTGATGGTAACAGTCATGCAGCAGTAGCAAAGTTTGCTGTATTTCTCAGTGATATAAGTTAAACTGTGTCCTCATCACAGGAGCTGAAGTGTCTAAAGTTGCAGGCATTTTTATTCACTACTTTGATCTAATTTTAGAGCTGACTCTGACACAAGGTCATTGATGTTGTTTTGGATGTGGTAAGCCCAAAGATCCCTAAAATGATTTCCTCTTACAGACTGTCCCAGATCCACAATATACTATGACCTCATATGAGATAAAACAAAATCCCTGCCTAATCCTTTGGTATAGTTTGATATGGTCCACTGATACGCCTGGGTATGTTGCAGTGCAAACACCAACCTACTTGCTTATAAATGTTGCCAGATAGTTTTGATATTTCACTGCTGAACTATATAACTATGTAAACTGGAAACAACCCAAATATCAGCTCCCAAGACTGCTAAAATGATAAAGACCGCAGACTAGGGTTCCACAGTGAAGTCGCATCTTGCAGGCTTTGATTGACAGCCGATATGATGCGTCACATTTACACAATAAAGCTTCTGTTTCTACTGCTAACCACAGTAAAGTGATGGAAGAAACAGTCCCATTCCTTTAAAATCACCCATCATTTCACTGGGAAGTAGTTGAAAACAAATGGAGCAGATTTCCATTGGAGCCAAGTCGGTGCTAAAGCGGTGACAGCGTTCAGCAGATGGTGCTTAGGTTAGCATGACTCATAATAGAGCAGATAGCAGCCACGATGAGATGATAGCTCCGGCTGCAGACCAGAGAGAATTGCGTACAGTGAGAGGTGGAAAAAAGTTTAATTTGGTGTATAACAGGTATAAATTATTGACGAAGGATGTTCTAGACTTCACCAACCCAGAAGTCGGCTAAGAGGGTCAGCTATTAGAGGTGGGAGGTATATCGAAAAATGAATAATAATGTAGTTGTGGTTTTCGAGTTGTGCAAAATCAGAATACCGAGGATACGTCTATAATTAAAGCTATTCAAAATATGCTCAAATGAGACAGAAAAGTATAGCGTAAACTCTCAAACAAGGGTTTAAAGGGATATTTCTGCCATTTTCTGTTAATTTTATGGTCCATTCCAGTTTAATGCCATATTTGAAACTCAACCAAGACATTTACAGGCACATTTTAGATGATGCATTGTTAAAATTATGTCTAATCATCAAGATAATCCAAACAATGATTGAGATGTTATTTTTCGACAATATCGACATTTCTATCAAAGAAAATATTGTTTTTACTTAAAACACTTTTGCTATTATCCAATTAGAAAGCAGAACCACTTTGACTGTGTTTTTGCGTTGCCAGATTCTTCGATTACTGTAAATCCAAACTAATTCTCTATGATATGATGACCTGTCTTTGTTGTATGACACAGCTGCAGTGATTCCATGCGCATGTTACAGCTAGTATTGCCACATTTACTTTCTTGCGGTACAGATATTGCGCTTGCTGATAATGCGATTGAGCACCTGTGTGTGTTGACCAGAGCAGAGGAAGAGTGTGGTCATCTGACATCTCCGAAGGTGGCCCCCCTCCCAGCAGCCAGGGTCTAATCAGCGTGAACAAAAGGGGGGGTGCTAGTGCTTAAATAGAAGCAGTAATGTGGAAGGAAGTAACATCTGATGCAAAGGGACATGAGTTAACTGGATCATGTGAGCACACAAACGTTTATTAGTATTCTTTGATTTCTTTGATAGAATAATGTGCAGTATAGGAGTGTAATGTGAGGGTTAATGTGTGTTGAGGTGGTCTTATATGACTTCCTCAGCTGCGTATTATGAAGTGACAGACTGACAAACTGTGGTCAGATGGTGGCTTCTACTTCCTGACCCAGAACCACATTGTTCCTCCTAATTGAGTCTTCCTCTTAAACACTTCACAAGATTACATCAAGTAAGTATGACAAGTGTTTGGAAAATAAAGGCCAGCTTATATTTAGTTCTTGTTAAAGACATTTTCAGATGTTACAAGATGACTCTTGGCAGAACAGAAAAAAATACTTCAATGTGTGATTTTACTTTATTAAAGTAGAATTATTATGCTTTTTGTGGTATTTATGTTAAACATAAATAATTTATGTTCATTGTTACCTAAAACTACTTACTACAATAGAAAGAGGTCGACTGACTTCATGTTTAAATTGTAAGTATAAGCATATAACGTTTATGGATATTAATTATTAAAATTACGTGATCTTGATAAAATTGTGAAAAAAGTTTGTGTACTAACTATGGTGAAGCTTTTGTACAGAGGCTAATTCACTCATATCAATGTAATAAACAGCCCAAGTTTGATTTTATTAACCAGTCAATTTATGTGAACAGTTTTTGTAAAGACTTTGTTATAGTTTCTCTTCAAACTACTCTCTTGTTTAATTAATAGATTCATAATTATTAGAATCGCCAATACACAATCTTAAAACCTAAATGAAAACCCAAATTAATGCAGAAGTACATTTGTAGCTTAGTACATGTGAGGCTTGACTCACAGATTTTTTTTTAGTACATAGCAGTGGGCTGAGATAAGGGGTAGGTGAAAAATACCTTTGCTGAGCACTCACAACTCTGAGTAAGATAATGATGAGGGAACACCGTTATTACATGACTAAAGGACCTTTTTAAAGGTGCAGTTAAATATAACTTTCCTGGTTGAGGACCCACCATCTGCTTGCCTCTGTGATGATGTTATGGTTTTGCCGCATATGTTCCACAATATGGCATTACATTTAGCTGTCTCCAGATGGAGAGGTGAGTCCATTCACCGTAAGAATGCAGGTTTTTCAAGGTATTTCTGAGCAATTATAAAACTGTAATTTAATAAATGGAAGAATTATAAGGTAAATGCCATACAGTGGAACAATCCCAATCTCTAACCCACAAAACAGAATATCAAGTGTACAAATGTAGTTTAACCATCTGAATAATACATAATAAACACCAGTTATTGTTCAAATTAAAACTTTACAGCACTTTAGGGCACTACTACCTCTTTTAGGTTCTTGTCTACAGAGAAAACCCATCAAATGTAGATGATAAAGCAGACAATGGCGCAGTCCCTTGGGTGCCCCTCGTGTGGGTGCACAGATTAGGCCTGGTGCACTTCCTTTGGAAAACAGACTCCGGTCCAGAGGAAGAGGCTGTGGGCTGCACTAGCTCACCCCGGCCTGTCTCTCCTACACCCCTCACTCCTGCCCTGCTCCACACCATTGTCTGTGTCAGAGATGAAACACAGGCCCCAACAGCCAAGACACAGACCGGCCCAGCCCCATAAAGCTACAAATATATTACAATTAAATTAGAAGTGAGCAGATTATCCAAATATTGATAAAAGATAAAAAAAAGAGAAATGTTGTTTTGAAACTATGCAAAATTGCCGATGTTCATTATTAATTTTGCTTTGTTAGTCGCTCTCTTGTTCAACCCTGGGTTTTGTGTTTTCAGAATCAGAAAAAGTTTATTGCCATTGTCAATGGACCGAATTCACAAACATAGGAAGTTTTATGTATAGTTTTGTCTTTTTCCTTTTTTTTGGGTGGGGTGGCGCGGCGGGGATTGGGGGAAAAAATAAACATTACCAAAACAAATTTAAATATGCAAAATGTTAATATTTAGTATATCCTTTATAATAATTTAGGTTGTGCAGTTCTAATTAAGGGTGGAATAAATAGCAAAATTACCTACAAAGGTACAGAAATATCTGTCTTTTCAGAAGTGTCTGATTCTTAAATCTTAACTAATACATGGTTTAACACATGATGGATAATACATCTGTTGGACTGACAACATTGCGTCGTTATTAGAACATGCAAAAAATATCAAGGGATTATTTTTTTGTTAATATCACCAGCCCTAAATAAATGATGTGTTAGTTTTGGACTGTATCATGGAAAACTTTTGCCCACATTACTCCTTTATTGTGATAATCCATGGGGCTTTCTTTGGCATTTCTTGTAAGTCTTGTTTTAGGATTGATGAGCACCTGGCTGTGATTTGTATAAGACTGTTATTATAGTGTCAGTTATTGTGCAAATTTTCTCATTTGATATATTACCAATTGGTTATTATTGCTTCTCTAGTGGATTTTTATCGTGAATGTTCCAAGTGGAATAGACATATCCGAGGTGATACTGGTAAGACATTTTTATTGTAAAGGTTATCAGAAGCAGCATAACTATGAAGAATTCAAATGTTTAACCAAGAAAGAAATGTTCAATGCAATATCTCATGTCATAGATTTTGAAATATTTTTGCTGTTGCTTTATGTCAGGTGAAGAAATTTACGAGATGGGAAATACTTACAGACGTCATAAGTGTGTCATTACACAGGATGGAAGCCATAAATAGGAGGTCAGACAGTGGAGGGTGGAGTGCGATGGGTCAAGTCGTCTGCTCTGATTAAAAGTGTACACTCCCTTGACATCCCCAGACAGGTCCAAGCACCAATCAAGAGGCACACTGAAGATCTATGGCCTTAAACGTTTGTGTTTCTGTACATAGCTGTATTACATTTATTTATAAATAACCACCTTTTCTCAAGTTTTAGGCTTGGCTTAACTATGCCTAAGTAAATTTACCCTATAAGAGTTCGTATTCATAGTCACATATTCTGTGTACTTGTACCTTTTACTTATTTTTTCTTTATGCTGCACTTATACCGTTCGCTAGGCCAGTGTTTACCAAACTATGGTACGCAAGCTTCTTCTGGTGGTACGCATTCAATTCTAATGTTTAATTCAGAGTACATTTTATTTAAATAATTAGCTTTTTTTTCTTGTAATGTCTTAGTTACTACCATGTTAAAGGTTTATTCCTACTTTATTCCTACTTAAGACCTGGTTAAGTCCTTGTCCTGGTATAAACAAATACTTGGACAGCCAAATCTTCTCACTCCTCTAGGCCATAGAGCGGTAGACCCTAGGTCAGGGATGGGCAAACTACGGCCCGCGGGCCACATCTGGCCCGTAGGGCCTTTCAATCCGCGGGCCGGATTGAGGTCTGTCTGCAATTGTATCCTTAATAAATATGACGTGAAATGAATTAAATAATATATTCAATAGCCTATATTTGACAAAATTTCATTTTGGGGATTTTTTTTTTTTTTCACACCAATGATCGCGGGCCGGCCCTCCGCTACTTGCCTGGATTCGAATATGGCCCTCGGAGGAAAATAATTGCCCACCCCTGCCCTAGGTATTGGAGCATGGCACATCCTAGTTAGCATTAGCATATCATGAAAGTCTTACCTCAGTAATATCAAATAAAAATGACAGCTTAGACTGACACCTCCCGCTGTGGACATAGGACGTATTTCTGTTACGCACATTAAATCCACTTTCTCCCGGGTTGAAACAGTCTGCTGTAGCGTGGCAAGTGTCATGAGCGTTTGACTGACACATTCGCTGTCACTTTGCTGGTCAGTGTTCCGCGTGGAGTTTGAGTCCTGCTCTTTTAGACCTGTCAGACATTTCACGGGCCCGCCTCACTGTACTTCTATTTCCAGCAGAACCGCCACCGGCAATTTGGACGCGGAGCTGGCCGAGTGCAGCGTCTGGTGTGGCCCAAGGAGGTGAGTCTGTCAGGCGTGTTGTAGTCCCAGTGGGCTGAGGGCTGGCACACAGCTCCTCACCGCTAACACTGCCACAGGTAATGTTTTCCTGAAGCGCTGCCAGTCCTTTAAGAATTTCCATGCGCCAGGGGGGAAAGGCCCAGGCCCTGCACCCCACATACAAGCGCTCTTTTGAGGCTAGCGCTGTAGGAGCACAGTGAGCCTCCAGACAGCACGCAGACAGCAGCTCTGTGTGTGGAGGCTCGGAGGTGAGAGGATTAGGGTCGACCACAACATTTAAAGACACTGGAGCTTGTTTGGTTCAATCAGGCGTGCTACAAAGCAGGCACACAGCTCTGCGAACTAAAGCTTCTGTTTCTAACCCTGCCATGCAAACCCTGATTATGTGCTGGGCTGGGCTGGGCTAGTCTGGCTCACAGCCGATCTCTGCCAGTGCAGCGGTCAGAGCGGTCAGAGGCAAAATTCATGCTTTTCCCCTGACAAATTTGACAAATTCACAGGAAAGTGCTATCGTTTGTAATCAGTGAGGGTGTCTGATGAGGTTAAATATGAGACTCTGGCGCTTACTTCATGTCTGCATCTAAACAGCTTATACATGAGACCACATAAATCTGACAGCGGTCACATGCGACTGTGAAAGGTCGTGGGACAATGGCCAAGTTCAAACTGCACCTAAAAGTGAAACTCAGACATAAATGCCATAGTCCCCTCTTTCTGTGCTCTGTAGTGTGGAGCAGAGCCCTAATGGCACTGGCAGACAGGTTTAGAAGAGGAGAGAACCGCGTTGGTCTGACTGCGATAAACAGGGCGTATCTGCAGGTCCTGACTGTTTCCCTGCGATTACAAGAACAGGCAGGAAAATGGGAACGCAACGAATCACAACTGAAATTCCATAGAACCGGGCGGGCAACTGATAAATCGCCGACCTGGACAAAGGTACTCGAAATGATAGTGAGATTAAGGGGAAATTTAAGTGAAATATTTTCCAGTTTGTTCTACTTTTGTGTGTTTTGACCTGGAACAAATGCTGTTACATTAGTCCAGCTGCTAGTTATTCTTGCTGTACTAATGTATTTGTTGTTATTTACTTTGTACAGTCACTTTGTTGTGCACCAATCCCTTACGCTGGTTTCTCTCTACTAACTATTAGACTAATTAATTGTGTCATGTTGACGCCTAACATTAAGACTTCCATATTTACAGAGAGTAAATTGAATGGACGTTAACATCAAGCAAACAGTACCACAGGTTTTAAGGTCAATAATGCAGCTTTAAGGACATCTAATGCTAAGGAAGTAGGTTTCAGGATTGGTTCCTCATCTCCTGTTAAACAATATACAAATAAAATGCTTGTATCGGATTATACATGACAGTCTAATTAACTTAAGACAGAACTAGTAACTCTGGCGAGAGTGGCTCCCTTGTGAAAATACATTGTCTGTGCTGCCCGGTGGTTATGGCACAGCAGACATATGCCAGGCTCCAAGTGCAGCCGGCCACAGTATCGTGAGTTCCATTCTGGATTCCCCCATTTCACACTGTACTTTCCATTACATTGACAGAAAAATAGCCACAAACTTATTTTTTCTTTCCCACATTTGTTTCTTTCATTCTTCGTCATATTAATCACACACAAAAAATGTCACATTGCCAAACATAAAAAAAAGAGCCAGGGTTTCTCCGGAGAGTTGTCTTCGGGTCTGTGTTTTCTGCCCAGAGACAGCAGGGGGGCTACAAGGGACACTTCAAACGCCCCCAAAATACACATTTAACCATCCCAGGGACTTAAAAAGGCATTCAATAAAGTGAAAATGTTATTTAGTTCTTCTTTAAAAATAAAATGTATGTAATAAAGTAACAATATGTCTTGTCCCAGTACAGATATACTGTAAAACAGCTCTTAGAGTCAAAATGAGCTTGTGTGTCCTGTTTGCATCTAAATACAAAGCGTTTTTATCTGCCACAAACCAGGAAATAACACTGGTGTGGTGTTAGCATGGTGGATACTGATACATGGTGGCGTGATGGCAATACTCCACTCTTGCCTTTGATAGTTGTAAAAAGCGGTTATAAACTTTGCATTAGGAAAGTGAAGAGTAGGTTTGGACATTAACTGGCTCTGATTTTTACATTTATAAGATGGTGATACAGCGTCTTTAAAATGTGTAGTTTTAATACAAATTGTTGAATTGTTCAGATTCAGGTGAATCAGTACCTTCTTATTATAGAGAAAGAGTCTTAACCAGTGCTTCCTCTAAAACAGACTTGCTGAACATTGACTTTCACTGTTTTTTGTTGCTTCTCATTCATTTTTTTTTGCATAGTTGATACATTTCTTTCTGTGTTTCCACTTGGCCTGCTCACACCTGCTCGTCACTTCGCTGTCTGTAAATCACATCCACCACAGCCTTCGAGGCGGATGGAAAAACTTGCAGCGCGCCCCATAAATCACCATTCAGACAATCAAGCTAATCACTGTTTGAATAGCTGCTAACGAAGATCTAATTGAACACGGTGACTGCAACGGTTAAACGCTGTAGTCTGTTAAGAGCAGAGAATTTAAGTGAGCGCCGTAAACAGGCACCAGAAATGCATTGGTTTTGGGTGAGTTTAGTTACAGTGGCAGCTCCCAGGGGCCCTTCTGGAGCGGGGACCTGAGCAACTGCAGGCCCTCAGACAGAAACAGGCTGGAAATAAAGAGTGAGAGGAGAGGAGAAGCAGGTTGTGCCAGTCAAAAATGCACACCACCGTGGAATAGAACAGAGAGTTAGCCAGGACTTCTAGCCGCAGATACAGCCTTTCAATGTGTGTTGATGGCCATACTTTTTTGTTTTAGGCGCCTTTAGGAAATCTCTATTTATCTTTTACTTATTAATATATCTTATATCTATGCTGGAAACACTAATATATTTGTTTAATTGTAAAATGAAAATGCTAAAGAATGATTAAACAGCATAAGCATGTTTGACAGCAATTAATAACATTTTAATCAAGATTGTGGTGCAATCTTTCAAATTGTCAATGATAAAAAAAAAAAATTATTGAGACAATTCTCTGTCAGTAAAAGCATGCGGTGGCGGCTAAATGTAATGAAAAGCTTCTGACTTTTTTTTACCTTTCCCTGGTCAGAAGGAAAGAAATCCGTCATGATGAGATTAGATCTACACAAAGCTGAAAGGCCATACTGGACGCTGGTGCCATATTGTCTCATATATGTTCATTTTGGGAGCTGTTTTTGTGTGAGAGGAAAGCGCTGGCACCAGGCAGTGGCTCCTAGGGGCCCGGGCCCTTATCACAGGAGCGAGTGGGACAGACAGAGGAAGAGGGGCCGCTGTGTTTGAGCTGTGGGGTTTGTGTTCTCGGGGGAGTCCTGCTGCGCTCCACAGGCTGCTCTGGTCTGATACAACCAATAACAGCCCCGAGGGGAAAGAGCATTGTTTTAACCAATTATATCCCTGTCTTATTTGTGTATTTTTGGCCTGCAATATTAAACAATTGATTATACAAAAATATTGGCATGTTTATCATTTCTTAGAATGAATTAATCGCAGCTGAGTTTAGTAATGGTCCAACATTAACACATACCGGTAGTTTCATTCTTGCTTAGATAGTTCAGTTTATAGGGCCTCAGTGGCAGAGCAATTGACCACAAACCTGAAGTTTGGAAGTTTGATCTCAACTTTGGTCATCCTTTAGTAAAACTGAGTGTACACCATCTGCGTGTCTTTCTGGAGATGTTCATAGAATGTTCCACAATATGACATGAAACCAAGTAAGAAGTCAGATCTGTGGAGGAGTGAGCCTGCTCACAGTAAGGATGCCCATTTTCCAAGTTATTTTAAATGCAATTTAAACATCATCTCCATGGTGACACCAGGTGGCGGACACTCCACTAGAAAAGATGCACCTGGCACTTTTACATATAGTTCATACAGTTATGTTTTGGAGATACATATTTAGTGCCAAGTATGACTTTTATTTTTACACTTTTTGTGTTAATATCACAAATGCATGGGTAATTGAAGTCAAAGTAGAATTCATATCCTCATAGCTAAACATCCAGTTTCACATTAAGTAAAAGTAAGATATTTTACTGAGAAAAGAGTATTTTATTTATCACCATTCATCTCTGTGCCTCATTTGATAACCGATACTATAAAATGCCATAATATCTCTCCATACAGAAAGCAAAATGTCAACTCTCAGCATTGATTGCCTTCATAAACTGTTTTGGGGAGGCTCAGACTTGTTCCAGGACACCACGTCACAGTCACACACGCTCCTGCTCCTTGTTTACATGCAAGCTTTCACTCACTCCCTCTGCTCCACACTGCGGCCTGTTATAGCAGGGAGCGAGCGGGTGTCTGGCATGGCCCTAGTCTATACTGCCCTGCTCCTATTTGTCTGGACACATATAACAAGGCTCATCAATCTTCTTCAGGGGCCTGGATTAGAACCAGCTGGTCCTCTAGAGCTGGAAACTGGCTCTGGGCCTGTCAGAGCGGTCAGTACGGCTGCACAGACACAGATAAAGATGGTATAGGCGGACTACGGAGGCAGTGGGACTTATGGGAATCGTTCAAAATGTATTCCACTTTCCATTTTAGACAGAGATACATACGATCGATATAGTTGAACACCTCCTGTCAAAATTACACATACAATTGGCACTATTTTAGTATTTAGGTCTAGCATTTAGCATTATCCCACTAATTGTTCAGATAATTAGGACAAAGATTAGACTTTGAGTGATTTTATTACTTTTATCTCATAAAGAACAATTTTGACATTATCTTTAGTAGTATATATGTCTGTGTGTGTGTGTGTGTGTGTGTGTGTGTGTATGTGTGTGTATATATATATATATATATATATATATATATAATGGTGAACTGCTCCCAATTAATTAACTTTTTGCATTTAGACTTCCTTTTAGTTTATATTGACATACAAATTAAAAAAGACAGGAATGCAATTTGTGCTAATGCTATCTCTTGCTAAAGAGGCTACTTAAATTATTTCTCTCTTGCTATTTTAAGTTAATTTATTCAAAATTATAAAATGTATTAGGCCCTGCGACGAGTTGGCCACTGTCCCCTGCCTAAGGCCCAAAGTCACTGGGATAGGCTCCTGATACCTGCGACGCCGAAAGGGAAAAAGCGGTAGAAAATGAATGAAAGTATGAAGAAAATGTATTAATTTATCTAATTTGTTGCTTTAAGTAGGCCCACTACAAACTGCTTATGTTTGTTCTGTAGGTACCAGTATTTTGATACCAAGTTAATCTAACTGAAAATCAATGATATAGGTTTTTGTACTACTTTTTAGTTTTAACACACCTTTGAACTATCCTAGACACATTCTTGATATTTTAAAGCCATATAGGCTACCTTATCTTCCACTAAAATCTATGGAATTTTAATATTAAAGTCATCTAAGTTTATACATGTCATATTAGATTTCATCCAGGCTTGCTTGAGTTGCCTCTCAGTGATATGAAAACACTGAAGAGGATATTGGCTTCCTCTGCGGTCTATATGTGCCTTCCCGTGGTTGGTTTTGGCACTGTGCTGAGCTAAGTCAACTTGAGGAACAAGAGAGGTGAGAGCGGAGGTAGATTTAGAGTGTGCCCATGATGAAGGGGAGTGTGAGCCAGAGAGGAGCGGGGAACAGGTCTCAACTGGAGATGCAAAGGCTATAGATTTATGATACACTATGAATATTTTAGCCACGCAATTGCACTTTACTCAAATGTGCAGTACTCTTTCCACCGTTGTATATGTTGGGATTAAACAAAGAAAGAAACAATAATAGCACCTGAGCAATTTCACAGCAGCAACACATAGATGGTGGGGCAAAAGGCTATTACACGTTTTTATTTTCATCATTACTCAATTATACTATTTTTTTACGGCTTTCATTTTAAACTATTGACCACATTCTAATCTAGTATGATTGTTAGTGGATCTGGGAAATATACTGTATCATTACCATTATCAATAATATCATGAATGTTGTTTTGAAGATATGCAAATGTAGATTTTGAGTGTATAGTTTATAATAATTGTATATTTCAAAATGCTGCAACTTGCAACACTAATTTAATTAACGGTAAGTGATATTTCTCAACTTTTGAGGGTAATTTTAAAGGCCTGTGTCATTTATCTGATACTTTGACCTCAACAAATACATTTAAAGAGTTTTAACACATTTCTGAAAAAAAATATGATATTGTATCATCACAACTTTGGCAGTGATATTGTGGGCTGTCACAATACATCAAATTACCTGCTCCTTTGCTTAAATGCATTGTTTTGTGGCGGCAGCAGCAGCTAATAAAGCAGAAAGAACAAAATACTGTACGCCATGATCCTTTGCTCCATTTTGATGAAGACATGACTATTATTAAGCACTTTTATATCTTCGTCTGCAGAATATGACAGCAATTCATAACAAACTCTTATCAAGACATCTTACAATGAAAAAAATAACATGTCGTCCTCAAAATATCACAATAAATATATGAGATGACAATATCATCTCAATATATCTCTTGCTTTTGATGGATTGCCATACTATTATGACCGCTCAAGATATTAAGATATTGTTTTTATCATTATAACCTATTTTTAGTATAAAATTATAAAATAGATTAGTCCTGCCCTAAGAGAGGAATTTAGTCTTGTGGGTTAAGATACATTTTACTTTAAATTTACCTTTAAAACAGCCTCTTCAAACCTAGGCCGAAATTAAACCAGTCAAATGCTAATCCGGTGCAGTACTTGGCAACTGTAAGGGAAATAACCTTGATGGCAGTCGAAACATCTCAATTTCAAAAACATTGTTCGGATGATATGAACCCTTTTGACGGCCGATGTTGCTTGCTGAATACAGTGAGATACAGCACTAAAATAATATGACCACACAGGAACATATCGGAATATTACAGCACATCGTTGGTCAGATTTGAAAACAACCAATAGATCATCAGCTTGTCCAATACGCTTAAAGTGGTGACATTTTCTATTGACATGTGCTTGAGTGACATGAGTTCCCTGACCTGCCTCCTGTCCTCTGACCACTCTGCACCCAGGCTCCGTCCAGCTGTATCAACACCAGCCTGTGTGCAGTGCGAGGGAGGGGGCAGTGAGAGAGAGAGTGTGTGTGTGTGCGTGCGTGTGTGTGTGCGTGCGTGCGTGTGTGTGTGTGTGGTGTTTATGTGTACCAGCACCCATCACCGCGAGCCCACTCAAAGGAATTCAGATTATTCCACTCTGTCCATGCCCCCCTCTGCAACCATGCCCCGAGTCAACAAACATCTGGGGTCAGGGCCAAAGCAATCAGCGCGGAGAGGGCGTGAGGCGGGCCGCGGAGCTGACAGGTGGATAGAGCAGTACAAATCGATAATTATTAAAGTACAGTTTTAGAACATTTATTATCCAGATGCCAAGCTCCTTTCGAATACATCTATTATGGCGATCCAAAATAGATCAACTGAACACGTCACGTACAATCATGTCATATCATTATAATGCATAACTATAAATAGAATGAATTGCTTTAAATCTCATTTGAATTATTCTGTCAAGTGATTTAGACAGACAATAAAATGTTTTTATCCTCTGATGGAGACAACTTAAAGAGGACACTATATGTAAAGTTGACTTTCATGAGCTTGTTGTAATGCCTCGTTTTGATTCATGCATTTTTAAAATATTTGTGTATTCAAGGTTTAAGTGCTAATTTACCTCCTATTCCAGCCCACTACTCTTTTCAGACTCTGGGTTATACATGTAATGTGAAAAACAATAAAAACAATAGACACAGGTAAAATAAGTCGTTTGGAAGACTCGTTTTGGATCTATTTTGCCGTTTACGATGAACTAAAAGTAAAATTATTATTGATGGTTTAAAACTAAATGCACAGGGGGGAAAAAACATATGTCCTCTTTAATGCATTTTAAGACTTCAATCTCAGTGTTTAATAAGAACACATACTGTATTGTGTTCTGTAAAAATGTCTGCCTTATAACACAGAACAACACAGATGTTACACCCCAAGAAGTCAGATTTTGCGTCAAAAAATGTATAACTTAATATTTTTCAAAGCAACAGTTGATCTTGGTTTCCCTGAGATGTGACATAAAAGAGATACAAAGCATTGGCCCCTATGCTAATCCTCTGAAGCTCTAATATCATAACTGAGCAGAACTCGTCCTGCAGAGGTGGATGAATGGCCTCTTTGTTTTATTGGTATTATTTCTGGCAGGCTCAGCACACGCGTCTGCACTGAGCTGACTGAGGGGCTATACCCAGATGGCAATGCTGCTACAACTTATTGTATAACAAACACATCTTTCAGTCTCCCAGCAGCCCATAGCGGTCGCGCTATGGGCTGGGAGCGGGGCCAAGTCGTGCTTTACCTCTCACCGCCTGACCTCCTCTGCCTCTGGGCTGCTCTGAACAGGAGCATCCCCAAGACAGGCTGGTTTAGAGTTTAAAGCGGGATACTGGAGTTTGCGGTACTACTGTATTTCACAATCACATTATTTACAACATTAGTACAGATTTCATACTTTTAAATATTACTTTAAAGCTTTTGATCCTATAAAATATTTGATTCTGAATCAGAAAACTGTATTGATCCCTGAAGGTAAATTCATTGAAGCCACCTGGCTAAATATACTACATTTTATCAATTGCTTTCACAGAAAACATTTCAAATCACTTGAATTAAGATTTCTAATATTCCAGTTACATTGGCTTGTGAAGTAAAGCAAATCTGCCAATGGAAGATAAGTTTTCCAAACTAAAGTGAATTAAGAGTGAATCAATGCAGTAATTTAACCCTTATTATTCATTTAATGTAAGCCAAAGGCTACCCTAACCTAGACCAAATATGCTCCGTTCAAACTGTCATAAAGCTGTCAGTACAGTAACCGTTTGTTGGATGGTTTTCTGTCACCAAGACACATTGTATTAACAAATCTCACATTAAGTTTAAGAGCATAAAAGATAAGAAAAGACCTTCAAGTGTTCGTCCTGGTTTTTGTGGAGCTTGAACTATTCTCTCAGGAATTCTTTGACATTTTGTCTAATCCACAGATGAACTGATGGTCTAGTACCGGTAGGTTTGAAAACAAATTCAGACCCTGTGAACATTAGTTCCAACAAGATCCAAAAAATATGTAATTATACAGCATAATATTTATTTAATTTTTTTTTCGATATAAGAGCAAACTGCAAATAATTGATTTTGTGATTGGATGCTAATGTAGCTAACAACACACATTCAGCTTACTTGACAATTTACAGTACAACTTCCATTTACATAGAATATAGTTCAAATTTGATTAGATTTAAAACCACAGAATCCATTCACTCCTTGGTCTGTTGTGCACATGTAACCGTGATGATATCCTCCAGTAAAAGGCTTCTCTTCCCTTTTTACTCCTGATGTAATGTTTGTAGTAATGCTGTATTTTACCACTTTTTTTAACACGTTTGCGCTCAGTGTGATCGCAGCCCGCTCAGACAGCAGATCCATCATATTTTAATTACCTCTCGCATGTTGCTTTCAGATGACTAACGACTATTTGGAGTTGAAAGCCTCGGTGGTTCCCTGAGTGCTGCCGGGGCGTGTGATTCTCTACAGTCTGGACCCTGACAGCTGGCACAGGGGAAAGTCAGAGCAAAAGAGGTAAAAAAAAAGTCAATAACAGGAACTCAATCAGCCCGCCTGGTTTCCGGTAAAGCCACGCACTCTGGACTGGTGGCTGTGACAGAAGCTGGCTCGCTGAGTGAAGCCTGGCTGCACATCGACCCCCAGTCTGCTCTTACTGTGCTGCGCGGGGCTCATTTGTACCACACTGCAAAGAGAGCCAGAAATGTGCACGCTAAGAGCCAAAGTAAGTAGAGAGAAAGAGAAATAGAAAGAAGGAGAACTTCCACTCAGGTCAGTGTGGGCCATAGACCAATCTGCACTCATTCCTCAGCTCTCATAAAATTATTAAAAATAGAAACCTATGAAAAATGTGGAATAAAAAATAAATAAAACATGCTTCTATATTGTTCGTTTTGGCTTGCCATTACGAGTTGGTTTGACTAAATTGTTAAATGACAAACTTTGACAGCAGATTTTAAAAAAGGTCACTCTAAAACCTTTTTTATCTCAATATGTGTCCAGATTTTATTCAATGATGTAGCTTATGTTTGTGGAAAATGTGGTTTTGTGAACTCCAAAGCATCGGTGTCATTATTTTGCAGTAAGTAATAGGTAGTATAGTTTCTTGCTTATACTGCAGCGATGTGGGCAGAGTGACTTTTCTCTCTGCTTCTGTCAGCAACTCCTTCATGTTTAGTCTGAATGTCACTGTCCATCAGCTCATTGCACTGCACAAATATCACAAATATACTGCTTTTTTTTCTCTCGTCTCAAGGATTTAAGAGAGCTACATTTTTTACAACAAAGAAGATCACACTGCGTTTCGAAGAAAACCCAGTCATTTCTTGCCTTTAGAAGCAAAACCATCTAAAGTCAGTGGGTCACTTGGTTTCCACAAAATGCAAATGATTCTTTTAACGATACAAGACCCTTGTTGGGTGAAAATATGCTTTGAAAATGCAGCGGTAGCATCAGCAGTTAACAAATAATGGACTAATGTGAAGCTACGGCTATCACTAAATACAAAAATAATTACTCACAAGATTATTATAACTTAAAAAGCCTAAATGAGCTGTAACATGCACTGATCTGTTGTCATTTACAATGGTCAGGAGAAGCTGTGAAATGATCAGTATCTCTGACCTAGTGCTGAATAGGGCTGCACAATGTTATGCTTTTTACTTTTTTTAGTATAAAATGTGTGAATATAAATTGGCATTATTTTCATCCAATATGTATAAATAGCATATTTAAAACAACAAAGTGCGGAAAAAACATCAGAGCAATAAAAACAGTATTTACTATAGAATAAAACAAGAACGTACAATTAAAAATAAAATATGTAATTTCACATCACACAAACACATCCAGGAGCATTACCATTTTATAAAAGACTGGGATATGAACTGCTAAACTCATTAACTAATTTGTCTAAAATATAAAGGAATAGGAATAATATTTTGTAGGTTACAGAGAACATCTTGTTACTTAAATAATTGCATCATTTGCAATTTGATAATTGCATCAACTCAGACAAAAATATCTTAAGTAGTAGTAGTCTAAATGTTTTTTTTATTTTTTATTTTAATTGGATTTTTCTGTTTTGATTCAAGACTCATTTCACAGCGTACATTTTCAAACATGTTTCAACACCAACACAAGAATCAAAGGCATTTCAGAATATGTTTGGTAAAGTGTATCCAACAGGGTTTGAAGGTTTTGTTTTTGTTTTAAATTATATTATTCCAAATAATTAAATGTTTGCTCATTTGCTATTGCTATATTTGCTATTAACAACGAATAACCTTGCAGTAAATGACCAGGCACAATTCTTTATCTCTCCCTTCTTGATGCCCTACTAGCGCACCCTTCTGGCTTATATCCTTCTCTACAGCTACTTACATTTCAATACCAAGCCAATAGTTCCCTTTAATCAGTCCCAGATGAAAGTTATTGCACGGGCCGTTCCGTGTTAACAGATATCAGTCGTGGCCTTTACACTGCCCCCTCTGACTCCTCTGGTTCTCACACTCTCTCTGCCCCTCCGCGTTCCCAACCGCCCGGACTAATTGAATAACTCGCGACCCCATGGACCGCCTCTCTGTGGGATTAGGATATGATCTCCAAAAAACGCTCCTCGGAGGGTAAACACAGCCAATTTAGAGCCATTTCATGCTCGGTGCAGCAGTGAACGAAAGGCCACACAAAGAGAAAGTAATTCATGGAGTCTTGCATTAGCTGTAGACTTCAAGATCTGCCATTTCTCTCATGAAATGTTTCTGTTTTTGTTCATTCTTTCATTTGGCCATTTGCCTCCCACTGTGCACGGCGCAGACCATAAATTAGCAAAGGAATTGAGAGTAATTTGCTTTACACATCTGAGCTCCACATGTGTACGGAACGGCATACATTACAGACAATTAAAATACATTCATATTACAGGGGCGTACGTATTAGTTCTAAAGAATGAACAACATGGTGACCTAGCATTCACCTCTTGCTTTGATCAGAAAGACCTGAAAAGAATCAGTGGTTTCTTTGTGAATCAGATTTCTCTAAATGAAATAATCTAAAAATAAAAATGTAATTTGCATACATGAGCAACTGATGATCCAGTGTTTGTAGAAAGTTAGACGCTCATTGTTCCAGAGGGTTCAGTGTTATTTCAACCATTTTCAACCATTAGATTGGTTTTGTATGTTTGCTTTACTGACTAGACAGCCCATCTCAACAATAAGCAACTGTCAGGGACCAAACTCGCAAAGCACAAGTGCAGCAGCGTTCTACCAATGAGCCACACAGTCACACATAAACCTATATTTAAAGTTTGATTGAAAATGCTTTGCTTTTTTGCTTTTAGATGTTGTTGTCAAATTCGCTCTACTTTCAGTATTAACAGAACAGATGTAATTGTTCACTATAAAATACAAATTACTAGAATAAAAATGTGGTTGAATTAATCTCAAAATATAATTAAAGGTGACATATTATGCTAAATCAACTTGAATGAGCTTTGTTCTTGTTACAACTATTTTGCTTGATTCCTGCATGCTCAGAAAATTCCTGTTTTCACCTACCCCCTATCCTTGCCCACATCCCTGGACTTAGTTGTAATTATTTGAAAAATTCTTCATGAAAGATTCTTAATGAAACATGTAGGATTCTAAAATATCACATTGTCTCGTTTCAAAAATAAAACCTAAATAACAATCACAGGTCAGTTCTCTCGCTTCACAACAAGAAGGTCCTGGGATCGATTCCCAGGTGGTGCAGAGCCTGTGTGGAGTTTGCATCTTCTTCTCGTGTCTGCTCAGGTTGTCTCCGAGTACTTAGGTTTCCCCTACCACTAAAAACGTGTGTATGAATGAGAGTGTGTTATGAGAGTGAATGCAGGACAACGGCTGAAAGTTTGCCCACGGCTAATCCAGCATATTTACATCCTGTGTTTCATGTATAGTCATTAACCTGAACTGTCTTGATCCAATTAAATAAGAATTAAATTACAATAAAATGCCACTATGAAATGCCGGGGCTTATCCGTTCTGCAGTTTTGAACAGGAACTCAATGGACCTAAACTGCTTTGAATCAATATTGTGTTTTAACAACAAAACTATGATCTACTTAAGTTATAGTTCAATACTAAGTAACTGAAAAAGCACGATTAATGCCATATTGTACAACATTTCTGGTGGAAGTGATTAGTAACTAGGGAATTACTTTTATATTGTTGTATGCAAAGTAATTAAAAACAAACAAAAAAGAAGCATTTTTTTTTTTTTAATTTTAGGATCATCTGTGGGCATTAAGGTCAATTTAACTTTTACAGTGAAACAAATCCTTGCCTTATTTGTTACACAGACTTAAACCTTAAACGCTTTCCTTCCAGCTATCTGTTTGAATTGTGGCTTCCCCCTATGATGGTTAGAGCTCCAGTAAAAGTAGCTTTTCGCTCACCAGACCTGCCACAGTTGCTGTCATAATAGGAGCAGGAGAGATATATTAGATACCCATATATTTCCTGGTGGGACTGCAGTCCGACTGTGCGTTCCCCCTGGCACATTTAGCACAGAGACAAAACCCAGATGACTGCTCCAGAATCTATCCAAACACAGACTAAGTACACTGCTTTGGATGTGGATTCCCAAAGAAAATAATGAAAAAGCCACTGGTGGAAAAATTTGTTTCGGTCAGGACAATTCAATTGAAAAGAGACGCTTGGAGCTGTCGCGGACGGCCCAGGGAGATCTTATTAAAGCTAACAATAAAGACGGATAAAGAAATGATTATATTAAAAGATTATGAATGATTTTGGTATGAAATGTGGATGTCTCTTAGTAGCCTTTTGTATTTTTTATTTGTTGACATTAATAGATGTAGATCGATGACAGAATTTGTGGAAACTACTGCTCAAGTAAGAGTAAAAGGGACGCAACTGATTTATTATTTCAATTAATCGAAAGGACAAAACATGAAATAATGCACACAATCTGGTATTTTCCAAGGGTAGACCACAGACATTAGAAAAATGAATTAATCATAAAGCATTTGTTGACTTACAAAGAATAAGGTCTACTGAAGTAAAAGTATGAAAAGTAAAAGTCTGAAAACAACTATTAGTTTCTAGACAGACTATGCACGCCTACACACTCCAAAAACTACAAGAAACATCTTCTCCAAGAAGCACAATTGTACTAAGATGTTACTTCAGTATGTTCTTACCCTGATAATTATTTTTTTCTTTGGCTTGTCAACCGCAGTGGTTGAAAATATTACCAGAATGTTGGATATTTTGGCATAAATTCCAAAGTCCTGTCACAATAATGACAATATCAACTTATTGTTCACTAAATAATAGTTGGAACAATATTTTTGGGGGCTAAATATTCATTGTGTATACATTTTCCTTGCACTAGTAGAATTTTCTGTTATTTTTTTGTAGTTCAAATACGAGGGTCAAAGTAACATAAATATAGTCAGAGCCACTTTTGCACTCACGGCACAGTGTTTATTTAGAACTCTTTTTTTTTAGTGGTTATTTATTTAGTTTATGTGTAACGTTTCTCTTCACCTGCTGTACTTGAACTGTGCATTGCAACACAAAGGTTCTCTTATCTTCTGTGACAAATTACTAAATGTTTTCTGTGATTCTGCAGCTTTTGGGTTATGGTGTAATTGGCAAAAAGTGGTTTAAATATGATCATATATTGTGGTATTTTGACGTATATATCGCACTTCAGAATGTGTTACAGAGCAAAGATAGGTGAACCATGTAATCGAGTATACAAGTCATCGCATTCCACTAACGACACTAAACTCGAGCTACTTTATTGGTTTGATGTCATGTTATTGATCGATGGTGATGCGCAACAGTATTGTACATAATGTTGTTTACTTCTTGTCATCTTGCCGTTGTAGTTGGTCAAGCGACAAACAATTGCTATAACTAACACTGTCAAGATAACACAAACAATAATTGAACAGTACATTTAAAATTCCATTGTGGCTTTTCCCTCTGCTCTTCTTCCCAGCCTCTCTCTTTCTCCAGTCCGACAGCCGGACTTGCAAATCCTGCTCGTGATTCCACCTCATCCGTCTTTATCACGAGAGACACTTGGAGCCGCGGCTGATGGTGCAGTAGCCCATTTAGTGCCGGGTTTCACTCCTCGGCCGATCCTGAAGTTTGGCCCGCAGACACGTTTCGTAAGAGCAGTCGGCGCAGGTAAATCGCTTTTCAGCCTGTCATCGCGAATAGGCCCGTATTATTGGAAACAGGCGTCGTGTATAACATGTGGATATTGGCTACAGTCGGTTCAGTCATGGTCCTCTTCGGGCACGGGCGCATTCCACATTTCTCTGCGAGTTTTCTTTACACCTCGATCTGACAGGTAGTTGAGGTTATATATTCACCGTTACCTAATAGAACGTTAGTATAAGTGGAATACGGAGCGGTGCATTGTGCATTTCAACGGTTGGCATTTTGACTTCCACTACCAGTATCCTTCTTCCACATCACTTCAATGGTATTTATATT
Organism: Eucyclogobius newberryi; assembly: GCF_026437365.1. NCBI lineage: Eukaryota > Metazoa > Chordata > Actinopteri > Gobiiformes > Gobiidae > Eucyclogobius > Eucyclogobius newberryi. The sequence continues at coordinate 24,588,494 of NW_027315746.1, forward strand.
AGTCAGAGAATCACAATACAAACAATACATACAAACAAACTAATTTTAGCTGCATAAAACTGAAATTCAGATTTCCCATGTTTAGTCCTGACTCTGGCACCAGCAGGAGGCCGGTCCATGTTTAGTCCTGACTCTGGGCCCCAGCAGGAGGCCGGTCCATGTTTAGTCCTGACTCTGGCACCAGCAGGAGGCCGGTCCATGTTTAGTCCTGACTCTGGGCCCCAGCAGGAGGCCGGTCCATGTTTAGTCCTGACTCTGGCACCAGCAGGAGGCCGGTCCATGTTTAGTCCTGACTCTGGCACCAGCAGGAGGCCGGTCCATGTTTAGTCCTGACTCTGGGCACCAGCAGGAGGCCGGTCCATGTTTAGTCCTGACTCTGGGCACCAGCAGGAGGCCGGTCCATGTTTAGTCCTGACTCTGGCACCAGCAGGAGGCCGGTCCATGTTTAGTCCTGACTCTGGACACCAGCAGGAGGCCGGTCAATGTTTAGTCCTGACTCTGGCACCAGCAGGAGGCCGGTTCCTGAGGTCCTCAGAGTCTGAGATGGTTCATATGGTACTAACCTTTCCGAGATGTACTTTGGTGCTAGGCCATGGAGAGACTTGAGCACAGAACGAATGTGATCGTACTTTCTGGTTCTAGTCAGGACCTGATTGATGTAAAAGTAGATAATTGTGAGTCTGCCCCAATATAAAAGCAACATTGGGGGAAGTCTGTAGTAAACTAAATACTGCATGTGATGGTATTGTAAGAATTATCATATTGTCATCATTATCGCTGTTCCAAAGTATGGCATTAATCTTTTATCTTGCATTTATTCAATACAGGCGTAATTCTCACTCTTTGAAAAGCATGCATTTTTACTGTGAGCAGAATGCCATACTGTGGAACATTCGAGGCAAAACAAGAAAGCAGCCAGAAAATGTCACTTACCGCTACATATACAGTGTAGCGTATATGTTGCATTCTCATAGTTCTAGTAACATTGCACTGTCTATACTCTTGGATTTATTTAAACCACTGATATCATAAAGATCTATTTGTGATTGGCATGTGGAAGCTATGCAATACACCCCTGTCACCATTTTACTGTAGTAATTCCACGAAGTCCCAGTACTAAAAAGTTGACAACATGAACGCCGTATCAAGTTGACAGTAACAAATATGCTCCATTGAAATAGGATTCTTATTGGAGATCATGTTTGTTTTTGTGGTTTGAATGCGTCTGGAGAAGTTTGGCCCCTGGGATCTTTTTTTATTTGGCCAAAAATCCAAAAAGTTTAGACGTCCATGTCAGACTCGGACTAGGTCAACATACACTGTAAAACATAAGCATCTGGCAAATATTTACCATCAGCAAGCAGAACCTCGGCAGAAGAATGCAGACATATCCAGGAAATAGGGTGATATATATTCGACTTAGAGATTAGGTTGAATTCAAAATGAGCATCGTTAAGTCTTGTATTTACTAGGCTTGTGCGTGAGCTCGGATTCTATGGGTTTTAAACGGCTTTCCTCTTCCTTTGTCCGCTTGGAACTCTGCTGACTTATCATCCTCACCCTTCAGGCCGTGCCACCTCCCACCCAGCCCAGAGTCCAGACCACCAAGGCCCCGGATCCCGCCTTCCCGCTGCCCTCGCCATGGGAACCGCTGGGGCAACCTGCTGACCAAAGGTATGATTAAGCACGAGCACGCTTTGACATTGAGAATATATTTGGGAATTTCTGGCGCTCCGTGCGGTTTTTGCGACCTCTCGTAAATTGATTTTTTTTTCTGGGTGGGGAATTTTGGATTTTTACGACCATGAAACCATTAGAAGTAGGGATGTTCTCGTCGAGCTTAAAATATGAGCCGTTCCTCCTTGCAGTTTCTATAGTTACATCTTAGTCCGGTGTTGGCAGGAGTTGTCCATACCATCGAACTTAAATTTCCTTCCATTGCCGTGAAGGTAATCGGAGATGTTATTTTTGACACTCTGAGAAGCTGGAGGCAGTTCAACTTGAACTAATAATAATAATGGCTCTGGCAGGTCTTTCCACAGCCTCTCCTGCGCCCTGCTGGACAAGGAGGGAAGCGCGCCCCTCCTGCCATGGGATTTATATTGCAGACCGCAGAGGCTGACCGCAGTACGCTGAAATGTGACGTCTATATTCGCATGGGTGGTCCGATAGTCGAACTTAGTCACAGTGCATTTCAGTGTAAAAAGGGGAAAATTTGAGGATTGAAAAAGAATGATGCTTATTTCAGTCTGTCAGAGATCCATCAAAAGACACTTGCCCAGCAAAAATGTATTTTCAGTGTGTCTAAACCTACCAGATTGTTATGGATTTAACTGTTTTGTTCAAACGGGAGTGTATAAGTGTACATTTAAATGAATTAGATTGAATATTGACATTTAAGCATAAGGGGTATAGTTTTAAGTCAATTAATCAGTGCATGAAGTCTTAGGCGACATTATTTATTTTTTTAATTTTTGGGCTAATTATTTTTATTTTGGTTATAAGGATTCATCTGCATAAAACAGTTGATTTGCTGGAGTTTTAGGAGTGATTGAAGAGCTGAATCTGCCTTTTCACTTATTTTGATGCTGTTTACCAGTATTTATCTGGTAACATTGTTGTTTTTTCATGAGAATAATAATTAAATTCATGTCCACTTTCTTTTAGTCAGTGAATACATGTACAACAGGGCATGGTCGACCAAGATTTTCGATACAGATATACAGTAGATGTCCAAAGAATAGAGCAGTATTTACAAAGTCCTGACCCATACATATAAAGTTGATCTTCTTCTGTATTGGGGGTTTCGCAGGTGCAGCCTCAGCTCAAACCACTCCATCGTTTCTGCTGAGCTGCTGGAATATGGTTGTTTCGTCGAGACACAGTGCGATATTTTCTTTTATGGTAATGTTCTGAACTACAAGAGGTTAGAACGTTCTTTGCTCCCTGGTCTAAGAGAGATATTTTTGATTCAGTGGCATTTACATTTCTTTTTGTACAAAATTGTAGAACATTTGGGAAATTTAGGCTCTCACATGGTAGTAACTGTAATACTCAACGAAAAAGTGGGAGATTCTGAATGCGTGGAACAAGGGCTTAAAAAGTTCAGCAGGAGGTGGTCGCACTAATAATACATTGCATTCTCTCCTCTTACCGTTGGAACACGTACACGTAGCTTATACTTTATTAAAAGGGCACTTCGTAACTTTTCTGGTGGTGGAGAGACCATCATATTATTCTCTCAGTGGTGTTGTCATTGCCTCGCTGGAAATGTTCCACGCTATGACATTAAACGTATTCATCTTCATGGAGACATGGCCAAGGTACAGGTCAGATCTGTTCTGTTTTTTATGTGTTTAATAATTAGATGTAATAGACATTATATTTAATGCCATACTGAAGAACATCTTCATCTTTTAAGTATTTAATGTTCAAAACAACACACAGTACTCAAAAATGTTGTACTTACCTCATGTGTAGATAAATAGTAAAATAAGAGGTAACAGTGTCTTTTCAAAGTAAATATTTTTAATCCATTTAGTTAATGTGTTGTAAATTCACTGCCTCTGACCAAATTTGTAGTTTTCCCACAGAACAAAGGCAGATTGTGCTTTAAGATTCTCCAAAAGTCCCGAGCTCAAACAAAAGCTGGAACAGTGATTTTTGTTACAATGAGCAGTGCATTGTGGGTGAGCGCTGCGGGTGTTTGTGTAAGGTTTTTAAATGGGTGACAGCTCAGGATACGTGCGGACCATTGTTGTTTACTGCGAGTGGTACCTCAGCGCTACAACTTCCTCCTCTCCCACCGACCCGCTTGCCCACACACAGACACACAAATGTGGTCAGGAGGCAAATGGTCAAATAATATAATAATAATACATTGATTTAGGTTTTAGGAATAATTGTTTAAAAAAAAAATAACACAATTGTAAAAGGAAGAATGATTTTTAAGATTGTTCAACTTAACACGATTAAATCTTGCTCTATGTGTACATGTACTGATATTTAATTACTTTTTGATGAGATACTTAATGCTAAATTGCAATATTGTGTTTAAAAAGTGGAATTATGAGTAAACATTGTATTTATTTGCTCTGAAAACACAATTATAGTATAATTACAGGCTCTTCCCCCAACTAAGAGAGACTTAAACGTATTAATTTATCCAGAAGGGAAATGACTCACTCTACAATATATTAAACAGAAATAGCAAACATAGCAAGGTGTTTCAGATAAGTATATGTACAAGTAGAACAAAATTAAAATAAATTTACCAAGGCTATACAAGATGTGGGATAAGGAGATAAAGTGCAAAGATTAAACTGGTGCATTGACATGACATTGAGGGAGAAACGGACACTTTTATCGATTGAAACAGAAATGCTTTATTTATTTGGATTGGATTGGGAGGGACAGTGTGCATGTGAATATTTCTTGAAATACACCAAAATTAGGCATAAGCCTCATTTTCATGTCCAAACAGACATTACAATAGGCAATAGACAAGCATTCAGAGCATACAGCTTAGTAACAGACTCAACATGAACTGGAGAAATTACAACCATTAACTAATAATTAACAAAAAAAGTGACCTTTAATTCATTTAATGTTATATTTTTAATACAAAATCTCTCTACATTCCAACATACACAAATCACTACCAACCAAAAGTAAGAGTGATGTCAAAGGAGTGACTTGCGATGTACCTGGTGCATGTTTTACAGTGGTGGTCATTAACCTGCCTGTCCCGGTCTCATAAATCGTGTTGTTCAGCTGCAGGAACACGGCCATCATCCTCAAATAGACGCAGCAGTAAATCTTCTCCAGCCAAATGAGCGCTTTGTGTGGTCAAGTCTTCCTGTTTCCCCTGTCCAAAACTGTTCAGCAAGAAGCGTCAAACAAGGCCCAAAAATGCTAGAGATTTTTTAGATAAGTTTTATGGAAAAATCATTCGCATTCCATGTAACTTAGCGCGTGTGGGCAGGGGTTGGACTAGAGTGGGTCCACGAGAACGAGATATGATAAGATGTTTTTAATCATCAATTATAATATAGAAATTGTGCTGTTCTGTAAAAGGAAAATGTTATTGCATTTTTCTGTCATTTTAGTGCTATTTTTTGAAATTACAATACTGGTATATATTTGTTCGACGCAAACACATGGAGAAAACACGGGATGCATCACACTTGTATATAGATGTAAGGTAAACAAATAGTTTTTAATCAAAATTATAAAAAGCTATAACAGTATACTGAATATTCATTGGCAATATCAAATGTAGTTAAGTCTACAGTTAGATTTAAAAAAAAAAGACATTCGCCTTTTTTCCAGGTACTTACTATTGAACTGTAACATGACTGTGTATAATCACTTTACATTTTGTTCAGAGTAAACTGCGATATTGACCCAAAATGGATTATCATTATCAAGAGTGACTACATGACGTCTGAACCTTTCATGATCATTAAAATAATCACAACTGCGATTTGTGAAGAACGAAACGGAAATGTTCTGAGCGCACAAGTCTCAAATGCAATCAATCAATCAATCAAAATACAACTTTGTGTAAACTAATGAGGTAACTGTTAACACTGCACACTCAAACAACTCATTAAGAGGCGGCAGTGTTTGTGATTGCAGTAATCCTAATTTTTGTGGTGCCTTGATGCCCTCTACAGGTCATTTTCCACTCTGTTCTACTTTTAGACTTAAAATTGTAGCAAATATTTCTTCAAATCCACTTCAACCATTTCATTTCTCAGCTCATTTCAAATCTGCCCATCTCTCCTGTCCCATCACCGCTGTTTGAGAAGCTCTGCCCTCACACACTTCTCTCTGATATGCTTGAGCTCGTGGGAAACAACTCACACTGCAGTAGGAGGAGCCTTTGGGTGCCGCGGCCGTGTGTTTTTTTTGGCGGCCCGGCCTGTTTTTGGGAGAAGAGGGAGACAGAGAACATGTTAAGAGTCCAGTCCAGTTCTCCGCGGTCATTGATCACTCGGCGCGGCGCGGGAGGGACGCTCACAGTGGGTGGGAATGAGGAGTCATGGTGTAAGACGTACAGTGTGATGTTAAGAATGCATCCAGCGGTGAGATATGGTGTTATGCATCGGTTTAACTGCCGCAGTGACGCTGAATGTGTGTTATCTTCATGAGGATTTAAGGTCCAGACACGTCACAGAACATGCATGTGGAAAATATGGAATTAAAAAAAGGATTATCTACTTTTTTTCTAAAATGTATTCAAAATACCGGTAGTAATCTTGAATTGAGTATTTTTGACAAATTATTTTGCAAGCAATTCATTGCTAAATAATGTGTTTTTTTATGTTAAAAAAAAACTGATGGTCTCAGTTCAGTAAGCTCTTACCATGTGGTCTTTTTCTAGTTGTGATCTAGATCAAGATAATTTCTGAAACTGTTCAAGGTCTATCCATCCCAGGGCAGCTGTGGCTACAGAAGTAGCTTTTCATCACCAAGCTTGGGAAAGAGTTTTGAGAGGCTTGTCAAAATTGTAAAGTGCAATACAAATGTAAGACATTATTATTATGTAACAATGTAACAATATATTGAATATTGTCTTATTGTTTTGTCAATAGTCTCACAGTATTACTGTGGACTGACGCAATACATCAAAATACAAGCTCTTTTGCATAAAAGCATTGTTTTTGTCGCAGCAACAATTAAACAAAATTAACTACATAGACCATAATCTTTTGCATCATCTCATTGCAGACAACATTTTGGCACTTTTATATTTTAAGTCTTTGGAATAAGACCATAATGATTTGTAAACTGATACCTATTCTGATGATAAACATGTAGATATCATTACATTTCTATTACTGTGTTGCCCCTTCAATAAAGCATCACGAAATTGTTAGCCTCGTTGAAACTGTGTCTCAAAGAAAAAATAATTATAATGTATTGACTAGCTTCCATAATGTACCTAGTGTGAGGTTATGTATCAGAACATGCACAACTGAGGAAATCATAGTGAAATATTTGTTCCATGTTTTTGTTTTGACTGATTCAAATACATAACTTAAGCATATAGACCTGAAACAGACAAAACAGACACCATGTTCACCCTTTTCTGCCTTTTCTACCCGTGTAGTGTGTATGAATGTACTGTATGTGGGAGTAGTTCCAATAAGCCATGGCAGAGCTCAAAGTCATGGGCCGATGTTTGCGTGGTTCGGGGTCAGGCAGGAGTTCATTTGTCTGGTTGGAACCGTGCTAAAATATGCAAACTCGCGCCCATGTTAACACCAACGCTTAGCTCCATTTAGTCTCCCCAGTAAAGACTCCTCTGCGCGATCCAGAGCATAAAACATCCACACACCCAGGCGTGATGGATGACGGCTCTCCCAACGCAGAGGCCTCTCAGCGGGGACGGCAGACGGAACAGAGATCTCCCATGGTCCTCCGGGGTGAGCCAAGGGGATGGGTAAATACTGGTGCAGTGGAAGGGGTCGGGCTGAGCAGCAGTAGGGCCCGACATGGACATATAAGTGGGCCGAGCAGATGAGCTGACAGCGGGGGAACCTCCAACATCATTAAAGACTTCAATCCAGCCATTTGATCAGTGTCAGAGCCGCAGAGCACAAACACTGAACACAGCATGGAGCAATGTTCTCCCCTCATCTGGAAATCGATCTGAAGATGGGTGGAGCGAATTCATCTGAAATGTTCTGTTGTGTTAGTAACATCAGTATAATGTCTTTATATGGATGATACAAATGAGATGATCAAAAATAGGTTAAAAAAAATACTCTTTTCAATTACAGGTATTTTCATTGCAAAGAAAATACCTCAAAAAAAATTCTTAAGCTTAGTCTATACTTATGCATGTACAGTCTAAATGAAACTGATGAACTGAGTCAAGCAGAGAAAACTCAAGCAGTACGGTAAGTCTGTGCGGTCGTGCTGCAGACAGTAGAAGTCATAATTAGCTTCGAGGGAATGTTGTTCATTTCCGCATTGCATAAAAAATGTTCTTGTGTGATAAATTTGCAAATAATTAAAATAACTTTCTTTCACTTTGTCTTTATGGTTGGTTTGTAGAATTTTGAGGAAAATAATGAATTTAATAATAATCTTCCCGGCAATGCAATAACATTTCCATGGAGACAAGAAGTAAGGAATTACATATCAACCCTTATTAAAAGGGCCTTGAAATAAAGTGTACATAAATATTAAGAATACACATTTATCGAAATATGGTTTGATTTATATTAACAATAGCACATATGATAAAAAAAAAACTAGTCCTTGTAACCATACCTTTTTGCTAAGGAATAAGAAAAGCTTCCTTAGACTTAATGCATTTCTATGACAGAAGTGGCTACCAAAGTATAAGGGTAAATAAAGAATAAAAAACGTATAAATATATTTTTTCCACTAGATGTCACCAAAATGCTCATGTAATCTTTGCTGTCCTGTCTCGAGTACAACAGTAACCCATACGGAAGGAAGAGCCCTGTAAAACCATTATAGCTTCTTATTGGCAGCATACATCTACATTGTTAAAAACAAATCATTCTCTCAGCATGCTGCCATCACTGAACATGGTTACCATTAACTGAACATAAAGTGCTCTCCTAAATCAGAACCACCTGCTTCAGCCGGAGTACCGCTGCTCTGTGGACCTCCCAGAAATGGGAAGAGCGCGCCTCCTGTTTGCACAAACCATCTCTGGACCTCCAACTCTTTACATCAACATCTTCAGCTCAGAGCTTGATATTTTTAATTATGCTCAGGAAACTCGACTTACAAAGGGCACTTTCTTAGAGGAGCTGCAGGAGGCTGTGAGAAAGTCCACTCTTTTCTCTTCTCCTGACTCTGTAGAGATCTAATGGAGCCTGTGGGTGGTACGAGTATCAGCTAACACACTGCCACTCTGAAATTGGTTCCCTCCTCCTGACCTTCCCAATAGGCACCTGAAAACAAAACATAAGCTGTGTTACAAACTGGTGTCAGTCTCATTTTTACTTAAAGATCAATAAGTTCAAAGCCCTGTGACCTTTAATTAGATGTTAATATACCTGCATTGTAGAATGTGATTTCTTGTCTGTCTGGTGAGGCAGTCGAAAGGTCTGGGGCCAGATACAGCGCATTAGGCAGTGGTTCAATTTTGGGACGTTACAACACTGACACTCATTTGTAACATGTGTCTCTCCTTTAATATCTTCTAAATGTATTGCCATACCAACTTGTCTATGCCAATCTCACTAGATCTTGGAAGCAGGTTAGAACTTGGATGGGAGACCACTGGAATGCCAGTTGTCACAGTGGGGCAGTAGTGCGCACTGTTGTTGTGTCTTTGGGCAAGACACCTCACCCAGCTTGCCTCCAGTGTCCATGTAAACTGGTGTGTGACAGAGAATGTTTGTGAGAATGAATATAGGACAGATGAAAATTAGCCCATTGGATGTGTCTGTCGCCGTAATAAATATGGCATAGGTCCTATTGGCCTGAGGCATGAGCTCTCGAGTACAGCCTGATGTTTTTAGTGTTTTTGGAGGACACGCAGCGCTAGTCAACACATTGTTGACTATTTTATAATAGCAGGAGTAAGTATGCATGGCCTTCAGCATGGGCTTTTTTTCTAATTATTCCAGGGGTAACTAGGTGATTGCCATGGCAATCGCCACGACAATCGACAGGACAATTGCCACAGGTGATGGGGTACTAAATATGCATGGTTTGCGCCTTCGGCAGTGTTGCAGAATCAAGCCAATGGCATCAGAACCCACTCAAATGATGATGAATGAAACAAAAAAGGTGCACGGTGGCAACGGTGGTTAGCGCTCTTGCTTCCCAAAAAGGAGATCATGGGTTCGATTCCCGGATCAGACTAACTCTCTGGGTGGAGTCTGCATGTTCTCCCCGTGTTACCTCCATTATCTCCAGCTCCTCCCACTGTCCAAAGACATGCATGTGTTTCGGTAACTCTAAATTGGCCCTAGTGAATGAATGTGAGAGTGAATGGCTGTCAAAGTCATTGGGATAGGCTCCAGTCACCCCCGACCCCAAAAGAGAACAAGCAGTAGAAAATCAATTAATGAGTGAGGAAAAGAAAAAATAGACAAAGGACCCATTATCAACAGGGAAATGCTAACGGTTGGAGGCAAACCACTATCATGTGTTTTGGGGCTGTCCTGTTGCTCAAAAATATTGGACAGAAATGATCTGGGCACTGCACACTGTTTTTGCCAACCCACTCAATTTGAACTATGTACTTGGGCCTCAAAACTCCTGCCATGGTAACAATAAACTGATACCTTTGGAGCGTACTTTTGGGTGCAGAAAAATAGGCCATAACAAAGAAAGGGAAATGGCTGACACAAACTTCACCAACGATCAAGGACTGGACTAGTAATAACAGAGATCAGATAAATGGATAAACTGACTTAAGAGTTCATTTGGAAATGGACAAATTTAAGTTTGGACTAAGTGGGTCTGCAATTTTCTATTGATGTTTGATGTATTCTTATTATTTATTTATTTATTTATTTTTGCTCTTTGGTTAAGTTGTGTTCTGTAGTACTCTATGTTTTATGTTTATTCTTTAAGAAAACAAGAAATAAAAATATATATTTGTACATTTTACAGAATTTGCACATGAGTGTCATAAAACAAGAAAATAAGATAGCAATCAATGGCAATATCTACAACCACACTAAACATATGTATTTGCCTTCTACCTGAGTTTGAGGGTTGTCAGAGTGTCAGACAAAAGCTTAGAGGACAGAACAGAGCTGTTTTTTGGGAATGAAGCCCAGACACGACAATTACCCATGTTAAATTTCTATCTTAACAAAAAAGAAAGTAAGGCTACCTCTAGACTCTTCTACTTCCATCATTTTGTTTCTACCATTTTCCTCAGCCCATGGGAACTCGTCATATAGTCTTTTACTTCTATTCTGTGTAACATTAGCAAAGATGAAGACATGTCAGTAGGCTTGTTTCCAGTTAGCGCCTTAGCTCCGGTGGTTTCTAACTGACAGGCTCTATTTGTTATCTTTAGGCCCAATAAGTCCATCTGGTTTTGGTTTGGCTCGTCCGTGCGCTCCCTGGAGATGTGGAGGTGCGGCCAGGGCTTTCTACTCCACTTAATTGAATTTCTCACCATCATAGCACCGCTCTGGTCCTGGGAGTGAACAGAATATAGCTTCCATCTCCGAGGCTCGGCTAAAACGCAGAAAACTCAAATCAGCTGTTTGGCCATGTTCACACCACTACCATGTTTCCATTCTTGTGTTTGGAATGGAAAAATGTCTGAACTCCACGTGAACTGCCGCAGACATGAAACCTTCTTGCATCTGATGAAATGATGTGTGAAAATAAACAAATAGCAGACTAAACCGAGCCGTTAGCCGTGATCGGAAAATTCACACCGTTTAGAGCAGCGGGCTATTTATTTCATCTCAAACGCATGTACAGCCTATTCAAATATATCTGAAACTCTCTGTATGAATAATGATAACTAAACCATGCCATTATTATAACCATATAGTTGAAATAGGCTTGTTAACATGCAGTGGTCGGTTTTTAAAACAATTAAAGGCAGGTGGTTTTATTTATCTTCCAGCATTTTCCACAATACTGCACTAATTTGCTTTTATTTCTTTTAGTTTATCTGCCTTACATAGTGTAATGCATGAGATGTTTCCAGTAAAAACATCATGCATCACCCATAGCCTCATGTTTTTGATAATTATAAGAAAGTATTTTAATAAATGACTATGTAAGGGTTTTGACTGCCTTTGCCTTGCCAAAAGTTCTATTTAATCTGTTTAACATTTTGTCCAAGCCGAAATTTGTGTCTTATTTATTTTTCAAGTTCAGGGATTCAGGTGTGTTACTGGTTCTTTTGAAACCAATTCCCCTGCTCTACCCTTGTGTCACATTCTTGACCTTGATGGCCTACTGTGCCTAGATGCTCTGCTTCTTACTTCTTCACCGCTCCAGACGTTCCTTGTCTCCTGAGACTCTTAACCTTGCACCTGAACCTTCTGGGACAGCTCTTCCTTCTCCTTGAGGGACACATCTAGATGGGTTTTGGTGGTTTGTGGATGCCTTTCTCAGTCCATGGCCCTGGTGTAGGCACTGAGTTTGTCATCAGGTGTAGCTCTTCTTTTATTTTGGCTCTTGCTGTGACCTTGATTATTTTCTTTTTATTGTGTTGTTTGTTGTTTTGATAGATTGAGCAGTGAAATAACAGCAAAAAAAAAAAGTATGGTTACAAGAATGTAAAAAGCAAAAGGTATATTATTCATATTTCAGTTGTAAATTTTTTTGTTTTTGTTTTTTTAATTACAATTTTGCAGGTTCTAATTTTTCCACAATTGGTGCTTACACGATTCCCCTCATTCATCTTACTTGACATTATTCATACCATCACATAAATCAAATTGAAATCATTTTTGACCTATAATTGTAAATTGTCCTGCCAGTCTATACAATTCCACGTCTAACTACTACACGGAAATTACATGAATTGCTAGGTTCTGCTACATTCCTGGTTATTTCCAAATCCAGTCTACACTTATCCCGGACTAACCTCTGTGTCAAACAAATCCTCAGTGTCTCTGTATGGGCAGAACATTCACACAACTAACTTATACTTATGGAGATGTTGCGTAGAATATTAGTCATGACATGCTTGCGTGATTTAAAGTGAGGATTATTCTTCATTGTCCGTGCCCTTCATGTGACCTTGATAAAATCCCCTTAATTTCAGTGAACATCCCACACACAAAGTTTATTTGGTCAGGTGGACGGACTGTATCACACTGGGCTGCCTCCGAAACTGCGCGCTGGCCTTTCATCTTCTGCTCACATGTGTTTGTAGGCCCAGGGTTAAACAGGGCCTAGAGCTCAGAACAGGGGATTCTCCAGGAAAATATTTGTGGACAATGTCTGGGAGCAAAGAGTCAGAGGCTTCTGTGCACTTTAAGACAATGTAATGACTTGACTTTGATGGTGGTCGAGATTGGAGCCTTTTTCATTACAAACATGTGCTTAATGTAAATTGACCAGTTAAAACAGTAGAGTCTGGTGTTACTAGCATTTACTGTATATGTACACATGTGTTTATTTCATAATTTGTATTTTTAGTTTACAAGTGAAAAGAGTTTTTGACATCTGTTTCTGTTGCTGTACAGCCTACAGTGTACTGTGTGTACTGTACTAAGAACTACCAGCTTACATTATTTTGATGGGGCAAATATTAATTGAATGATTCTATTTTATGTGAAATGCCTTTACTACACATTCACTAATTACTTAGAATCCTTGTAGTGCTTCTGGGTAATGTATAATTTTGAGTAGCAGAGTACATTTGTGTGTTTGTGAGAAAAAAATGCTGGAACATCCATATTTATAACATTTTATGTTGGTGTACACACTTCAAAGACACATGCTAAACATGTTAACACAGTGACACCTCTGTATTCAACAGGATGTCATTTCCACATAGTGCTAACACAGACGCTCGCCATTATAAGCAGTATTATAGGAAAGCAGACAGGCTATAGGTAGGTTGTGTACTTCTAAACCTTCACAGAAGGCACTTAAACATTTGTGGAAACAGCATCTACATGAAAATAAATAATCAAACTCAAATCCTAATGAAGCATACAGTACAGGTTTACAAAAGTTATAAAACATTTCATTAAACATGCAGCTAGTAGATATCTGTGATAAGACATGTTTTTGAGAATGTACTTGAGGACAACGCAGGACTACAGTAGCTGGACGACATTCATTACAGAATAATTATAAAGTGCACATGCTACATTTATGACACCAAGCACATTAATATAACTGTCCTTTTCATACACATGAAGCAGGATGATGCTTAAAGCCTTTTTATAACAGACCTTTACGTGGGCTATAAGAGAATCACTTAATTTTGTCACATTTCTCACCACTTTTTTTGCTTTCTTCTGGCTAGAGAATTATCTTTGAGCAAAAATGAACAGCCCATAGGGAGTGCATACTTTGAGATTTATGCAGGCATATAATTGTATAATTGTAAAATGATTAGCAGCGTGCAATGTGAATTGTAAGACCACACACAAAAGCCATTCACAGTGGATGATCAAATCTTATGTGATATAAGGGGACATGAACTAAGGGATAGTAATTGAAGTTTTACAAATAGAGCACCCATTCTATATAAGCCCAATGTGGCATACACATTAAATACTACTAGCACATGTCAATGATGCACGGATTGAATTGTGGGTGATAACGTGGACAGGAGTGTTGGTCCGAGTAGCCACAGTACGGTTCAGACCAGTGTCTCGTTCTGAAGCGCAAATAAAAATATAGTTTTATGTGCTGTGGTCTGTGTCGCCTCCTGGTGGCTGAAACAATAATACCAACTTCAACTATTTAAATCAGTCACACAAGATGATCTCCGCGATTTGCACAATCTTTTCTGTGGAATAAATCATAATAGGGGGCTTTATGAGAATAAAATAACATTAAAAATAAGTCAAAATTCTGTATATTTTCACTCAGACATACTTTTGTATGAAGTTCATGGTGGAGCTCTGGGTCGGAGAGCCAAGGATGTCTCAAAGATTCACCAGCCGACATTCTCCAACTGCCCAATGCAAAAGTTAAGTTAACATTTTTGGTCATTTGGTTATGACATATCAAAGCACAGATCTAGTACCTCTTGTTGACAATGAGAAGTCTGGAGATGAAGTCTTTGGCTTGTTGTGAAGTGTCCGCAAACTCCTGCTCCTCAAAGCTCCACCGACAGGCCAGGATGTTGTTCAGTGTCTCATTATCTGTGTCGCCGAGGAAGGGGCAGAGGCCGCTCAGACTGCAGTGACATATCCATAAACCTTACTGTTTCATACACTGGATATGTTCATGTAGGATAACTCACAGCATGTAGGTGATGACGCCCAGACTCCACATGTCCGTGTTGAATGACACAAAGTCGTAGTTTATCACTTCTGGAGCCAGAAACTCTGGCGTGCCAAAGTTCACTTGTAGTTTCTCCCTTGGTTTGTATCTGTTTATAGATCATTATAAATAGTAATATTATCATCTTTATGAAAGTACTATACTTTTCTACTACTATAAGTTGTATTGTGTTCTGCTGTGGCAAATTTTGTGCAGATCTTCTAAGTTAGCAAAAGAGGGAAAAAAGCTTTATTACCATGTTTATCTAGCTAGCAAAAAAGGGTTAAGTAGCAGTGTTCTCGCTGAGGGGTTTTGGCATGGCGGGCCGCCATGCTTCGGCTGGTCACCACCATGCTCAAAAGATACCGCCAGGTATTAAGATCACCGCGCGAGCGAAAAGCACCAAGGCGCTGTTGTACTTTTCGCTCGCGCCGCCTACGGCGCTCGACCGTGCGAGCAAGTGCCTTAGTACTTTAGTAAAACATTTTTAAGTACTTTTTGCGAGCGCCCGCACGGTTTGTCCCACCGCCATCCTTCAACCTCAGCCCAGCGAGAACACTGAAGTAAGATCTAGTCCAGCAAAATCAATGGCAAGTATTGCAGAGGAACAATCACTTACATCCTTGCCAGCCCAAAGTCAATGATTTTGACTTTATTCGTCACTCTGCTGACACACAAGATGTTCTCTGGCTACAAAACACAACAAAAGCACAGCATTAACAAAGTGGATATTGTTAAAGCGAGTTTATCTGATGCTATTGACGTCACCTTCAGGTCCAGGTGCAGGACGTACATCTTGTGCATGTGCTGCAGACCCTCACAGATCTGCCTGATGAACACCACTGCATCCAGCTCTGTTAGCTTATAGTTCTCATCAATGATCCTGTCAAACAGCTCTCCTCCGCTAACGCTGGGGTGAAAACAAAGAAAGACTTCACGTCAAACAAGTGGAATACAATGTGAATTAATTTATACTGGTATTATGAATTAAATTTAATTAGAAGATTGTAGAAAAGAGAACATCCACTATAGAATATCTTAGGTTTTTAGGCATGCCTATTTCTATTGTATTACCAGATTCAACACAACATAATATCTAAGATCCTGATTTGTAATATTCTTATTCAAATATTTTGTACATAAGTGAAGTACTAAAAAAAATAAAGAGGTATATGAAATATGAAAAGGTGCATACTATTCAAGTACAAGGATGATGTCATTCCTTGACTCATAAGCTGCATAGAGCTGGATGAGGTTGGCATGGTCCAGATTATTCATGACCTGGATTTCATTCTTCACCACCTCCTACCAAAGACACACACGGACAGAGGGATATCAGAGGGACATCCGGGGGGACATCCAGGACGCACAAACAAACATGGTGACAGGTGCGACAGACAAATATGAACACACAACAAGACAAAAGGCAAGCACATAATGTCAGCTGTTCTCCCCTAACAGACAATGCATCTTCGACTAGGTCAAGTATTTGTCGCCTAAGGGACAAGTATTCATGGGCTTCTGTTTCTAGTCAGTGGCCTTGTGGTGGGCTAGTGTGTACTCTAGCAAATAGTCCCTGCTTTTTATATCATGCGGCCTGTCTCCCATTCAGATCATATAAATAGGAGAGTAATACTGTACCTTTTCTTTCACATTCTTGGCTTTGATGACCTTAGCCGCGAAACTGAGTCCGGAGGAGTTCTCGACACACCTGTGCACCTGGCCAAAACGACCCCTAAAAAGAAGAAAGAAGTGGTTACTTTTTACTTTTTATAGATTAGATTTGTTTATTTATTTTAAGGCACAATATTCAAATCATTATTCTGTAATAAAACACCATTAAGTTATTAATATTTTATTTTTTCCTGTTCCTTGTAACCAGGAATGAGCTAAATGTAATTCAACAATATCCAAGAATATTTAGAAATATTTCAGTAGTGTGCAGACTTTTATGGATGGGCAAGCAGACTTGGGTGTTTGCACGGAAAAGTGAACAAAATGATTATGTGCTCCCTAAATCCGCTCTCTCACATTAGGGGAAAAGTCTATCCTGAGTTAAACTACCTTACCCTGCTGAATGGATTGAATAGTGTCACTTCACTGATCAATTCATTACACAATGTAGCGCTCTATGCTATTAAAATACTGCCTGCATGTCTAACTAACGTCTAATCATTTGAAACGTGTCTTACAAACCAGGACTTGTCTCTAAAAGCTAGCTTTTAAGTCTGTTTGTTGAAACTTGGCCCTGCTGTTGCTTTGCTTTTCCTCTACACATGCCCAGTTAGGGAAAAAACCTGCAACATCAGGATTATTTAGCATGGTTTAAGGTTTTGAAAAGCATAATTGTATTAAAAATGTACTCAAGTAAATGTAACTGAGTACTAGTCACCTCTATTACTCCCTGAGCACATGTTGCTGGGCGCCACATTTACAGTGGAGCACTGTAGCGACCCCACTTGACTGCTCCTAGATGTCCACAGTTGACGTTGTTGCATTGAGGTTTGGTTGAATATTTTTTTGCCCACGGTGAATGATAAACCGATTTGTGTGAACGAGGACACAACACCCTGCATAATCTGTAACTTCATTAAATGTGAGCTGTTCCACTGTCTCCTCTTTGAAGACATGAATTAACACTTAGTGATTAGCTACCATCTGGCACTGGGGATACAGTTTCACATACCGTTCAGTCCTGCGGCAAAAATAACCACCATGACTCGAAAGTTATGAACCGAGGGAGAGGGCAGAGGAGGGGACTCACGCAATTAAACCTTCTGTGGGAGTGACAAATATATCCTCACTGCCTTTGATCCTGTGTCAATAAACAAGGCACAAATATTTAGTTGTATTTTATGTGATTCTGAATTTTGATGTTTTTTGATTATTATAGAATACATGTTAGGCATTTACCAAGAGACAAACACTGAGATTCAGAGGCGCCTGAAGGAGGCTGTTTTGAACTGATTTAGACAAATGTATCTCTGATTACTGATTCTTGTATATTCATTCTAAAAGTAAATCTTCCCACTAATTAGCATTTGGCTAGATTGCATATGGACATGACATGTTACTACATATTTTATTTATATAAAAATAAAATAATAAATAACTTTCTGTCATTTAACCTCATTTCAAATAAACAGCAGCAGAGGCGACATACAGTCTTCCATAAACCAATGTGTATTTGTTTTGGTTCACATCTGATCTACATCTGTCACCAAAAGATGACAATGTTTACCTTTTTTACCATTTCAACACATGGCTGAGAAATAGAAGTAACTAAAAGTAACTGGGGCTTGTAAAAAGTTAAAATAACATTAAAACAAATCGAAAAAACAAACAAAACTAATTTAGTTCCAAATATGTATTTCAATGTTCCCAGCGGAAATTGCTTGATTCTTAAATTCAATTCAATTAAATGTATTTTTTTCCTGGGATGGGTGCTCCATGGCGAGCGCCTGGTGGCCGGGTCTTACCCCACGGGGCCCGGCCGGGCACAGCCCGAAAGAGCGACGTGGGGCCGCCCTCCCGTGGGCCCACCACCCGCAGGAGGATCCATAAGGGGCCGGTGCAGAGAGATCTGGGCGGCAGTCGACGGCAGGGGCCTCGGCGACCAGATCTCCAGACACAGAGACTAACTCTGGGGACATGGAATGTCACCTCGCTGGGGGGGAAAGAGCCTGAGCTTGTGCGGGAGGTTGAGCGATACCGACTAGATATAGTCGGCCTCACCTCCACGCACAGTTTGGGCTCTGGAACCCATCTCCTCGAGAGGGGCTGGACGCTCCACTTCTCTGGTGTTGCCCGCGGGGAGAGGCGGCGGGCTGGTGTGGGCTTGCTGATAGCCCCTCAGCTCAGCCGCCACGTGTTGGAGTTCACCCCGGTGAACGAGAGGGTCGCGTCCCTCCGCCTTCGGGTGGGGGACAGGTCTCTCACTGTTGTGGCGGCCTACGGGCCGAACAGCAGTGCAGAGTACCCGGCCTTCTTGGAGTCCTTGGGAGGGGTACTGGACAGTGCACCGACCGGGGACTCCGTTGTTCTACTGGGGGACTTCAACGCCCACGTGGGCAATGACAGTGACACCTGGAGAGGGGTGATCGGGAAGAACGGCTTCCCCGATCTGAACCCGAGCGGTGTTCAGTTATTGGACTTCTGTGCTAGCCACGGATTGTCCATAACGAACACCATGTTCAAGCACAAGGGTGTCCATCAGTGCACGTGGCACCAGGACACCCTAGGCCGGAGGTCAATGATCGACTTAGTTGTTGTGTCATCAGACCTCCGGCCGCGTGTCTTGGACACTCGGGTGAAGAGAGGGGCAGAGTTGTCAACCGATCACCACCTGGTGGTGAGTTGGATCCGCTGGCAGAGGAGGAAGCCGGACAGACTTGGCAGACCCAAGCGCATTGTGAGGGTCTGTTGGGAACGTCTAGTGGAGCCCTCTGTCAGTAGGGTATTCAACTCGCACCTCCGGGAGAGCTTCTCCCATGTCCCGGGGGAGGCTGGGGACATTGAGTCCGAGTGGACCATGTTCTCCGCCTCCATTGTTGATGCGGCTGCTCGGAGCTGTGGTCGCAAGGTCTCCGGTGCCTGTCGTGGCGGCAACCCCCGAACCCGGTGGTGGACACCGGAAGTAAGGGATGCCGTCAGACTAAAGAAGGAGGCCTATCAGGCCACTCTGGCTTGTAGGTCTCCGGAGGTCATCGACGGGTATCGGCAGGCCAAGCGAGCCGCGGCTCGTGCTGTCGCAGAGGCAAAAACCCGGGCCTGGGAGGAGTTCGGGGAGGCCATGGAGGAGGACTATCGGTCGGCACCAAAGAAATTCTGGCAAACCGTCCGGCGCCTCAGGAAGGGGAAGCAGTGTCTCACAAACACCGTTTACGGTGCGGGTGGAGGCCTGCTGACCTCGACTGGGGATGTCGTCGGACGGTGGAAGGAATACTTTGAGGATCTCCTTAATCCCTCAGTCACGTCTTCTGAAGAGGAAGTAGAGACCGGGGACTCGGAGGCTGGCTCATCCATCACCCAAGCTGAAGTCACTGAGGTTGTCCGCAAACTCCTCGGTGGCAGGGCTCCGGGGGTGGATGAGATCCGCCCTGAGTACCTAAAGTATCTGGATGTTGTAGGACTGTCTTGGTTGACACGTCTCTGCAACATCGCGTGGCGTTCGGGGACCGTGCCTCTGGACTGGCAGACCGGGGTGGTGGTCCCTCTGTTCAAGAAGGGGGACCGGAGGGTGTGTTCCAACTACAGAGGGATCACACTCCTCAGCCTCCCGGGTAAGGTCTATTCCAAGGTACTGGAGAGGAGAATCCGACCGATAGTCGAACCTCGGATTCAGGAGGAGCAGGGTGGTTTTCGTCCCGGTCGTGGAACACTGGACCAGCTCTATACCCTCCATCGGGTGCTCGAGGGTTCATGGGAGTTTGCCCAACCAGTCCACATGTGCTTTGTGGATCTGGAGAAGGCTTTTGACCGTGTCCCTCGGGGTGTCCTTTGGGGGGTGCTCCGGGAGTACGGGGTCCGGGGCCCTTTGCTCAGGGCTGTCCGGTCCCTGTATGACCGGAGCAGGAGCTGTGTTCGCATTGCCGGCAGTAAGTCAGACCTGTTCCCAGTGCATGTTGGACTCCGCCAGGGCTGCCCTTTGTCACCGGTTCTGTTCATAATTTTTATGGACAGAATTTCTAGGCGCAGTCAGGGGTCGGAGGGGGTCCGGTTTGGGGACCACAGGATCTCATCTCTGCTGTTTGCAGACGATGTTGTCCTGATGGCTCCATCAAACCCGGACCTGCAACATGCACTGGGACGGTTTGCAGCCGAGTGTGAAGCGGCTGGGATGAGAATCAGCACCTCCAAATCCGAGGCCATGGTTCTCGACCGGAAAAAGGTGGCTTGCCCTCTCCAGGTGGGTGGGGTGTCCTTGCCCCAAGTGGAGGAGTTCAAGTATCTCGGGGTCTTGTTCACGAGTGAGGGAAGGATGGAGCGTGAGATCGACAGGCGGATCGGTGCAGCGGCTGCAGTGATGCAGTCGCTGCATCGGACCGTTGTGGTGAAGAGGGAGCTGAGCCGAAAGGCAAAGCTCTCTATTTACCGGTCGGTCTACGTTCCTACCCTCACCTATGGTCATGAGCTTTGGGTAGTGACCGAAAGAACAAGATCGCGGATACAAGCGGTCGAAATGAGTTTCCTCCGCCGGGTGGCTGGGCGCTCCCTTAGAGATAAGGTGAGGAGCTCGGCCACACGGGGGGAGCTCGGAGTAGAGCCGCTGCTCCTCCACGTCGAGAGGAGCCAGCTGAGGTGGCTCGGGCATCTGTTCCGGATGCCTCCTGGGCGCCTCCCTCGGGAGGTGTTTCAGGCATGTCCCACCGGGAAGAGGCCCCGGGGAAGACCCAGGACACGCTGGAGAGACTATGTCTCTCGGCTGGCCTGGGAACGCCTCGGGATCCCCCCGGAGGAGTTAGAGGAAGTGTCTGGGGAGAAGGAAGTCTGGGAGTCCCTGCTCAGACTGCTGCCCCCGCGACCCGGCCCCGGATAAAGCGGCAGAAGATGGATGGATGGATGGATAAATGTATTTTTGTAACGCCCAAAATCATAACAGCAGTTGCCTCGGAGGGGGAATTCTTCTTTTGATTCCTTTAATAGAATTTCCTTTAATCTGGCTCAGGCTTGTGGTGAGAGAAAGTTAAAACTCATTTTCATCTATCATCCCGCTCTTTACATCCTGGTAGAGCGGTCAGATCCACTGACACACAGGTTGGTGGTACGATCGCAGCTGCTTCAGGTGAATACTGCCATTGTGTCCTTGGGCAAGATACTTAAAGGCGGTATGGATGATTTTTCGGCGATTTGAGAACGCAGGTGGAAGTGCGCATGCGCACTCCCCCGTGCGGACCGATACAACACACACGTGCGTTTGTTTATCAGCGCGACGGAGCACATCGCATCTCTCGTCTCCCGTAGATTTCTGTCCACTTCTGCGTCAGCTCGAACTGTCTTTCTCCGTCTTCATTTTACCCCGTACACTGAGGGAACTATATTATGATAGATCCATGCGCTTAGGCACGCGGAAACGTGAGGACGAGCCTGACGCAGCTGCAGGTGAGCGATAGGTGCGTTTTATGATTTATACGTGGCAGGACTAATGATTTATCCACGCCACGAGGAAATATGATAAAAAATTTGCTGAAAAAAATCGTCCATACCATCTTCAACCCGCCTCACCCACAGTGTCGGGGGTGTGTGAATGGGTCACTGGTTCCTTGAAGCGCTTATCATTTTTCCTTGTATTAATGTTTAAAACGGCTTGGTATGGCGACCTTCCCACCGGACAGTGGCCCCTGTCAGAGCGGCCCTCAGACAATGAGTCTCTGTAGGTGTCGCTGTTACGAGCTACACTCCACACGACTCACCACAGCATGGATTAAGTTCCTTTGTCAAAAATACATACAGCGCCTCTCATTAATATGATCTACACAGTGCTCACCCGCCCAGTACTTCTTGCCAGTTGATGGTGTAGAAGTTGCTGATCTGGTTGGGTTTGGCCGACACGACGCGGTGGTTGAATGGAGCTGCAGAAGGAGGAGTTTTGTCTGGAGATCAGAAAAAAAGGCATTTGTGTTAAAAAAAGAAAAGTTGCGTTCGGTTTCAGATACACTACATTCTATAGGACTGTTTGTTTAATAGAGCTGACTGTAGCCAAATAATATGCAAATCTTTTAGAGTGGTAGGATAAACTGCATTGTCACTAATATATAGAGCTCGATTTATGTATTTTTTACAATACAATAAAACAGTACAGCCAATACAGTATATTTTTTGGGGCTGATGTGTAGGGTTGATATAGCAACCGGTAATTTCCCCCCAAAATGTATGATTTTAAATTACAACTAACTTAATTATTGTCTTTACTTTTCACTACAAAAATAAAAGTATAAATCAATTCATGGGTTTCAGTCATGTGACTTATTTGTTGTCACCTCCATTTTGAAAACGTCACCATGCTGTTTCCCATCTATGCTGTTAGATATCCATGAAAAACAGCACATATACTGTAATTGAAAATTAAAAGGTTTTGGCTGACACTTAAAAGCAGTGACATGTGGACATTTACATCTAAGTTTCCTCGTCCACTCGCCCTCTGCACCGGACAAGCCCTCAAAGCTTTCAAGAGCACGGACTTTGTGTCCAAATGAGTGACTGTCTGAGCCTAAAATATAACACTCAGACAGTTTGAAATTAGGCTCGTTAAAACTGTTTGCAAGTAGGCTATTATTAACGTTTATTAGCGTAGCCATGAAATAATATGTAAATTAGCATTAGCCAGCTGCTAACTACCTGAAACAGCTCGGCCTCAGTCTGGATTGATTTCTGTAAGTTCACTAGTCCCTCCTGACCACATTAATCCAATTCTGGTGACAAATGCGATCTTTGGGATGTTACAGAAGAGAGATCCTTTGTTTTGAGACTTTTTGTCTACATTGCCCACAGTGAGCATGCGGTTTTTGTCCTCAAGTTGGCAATAACAACAATTGTGTCACGTCACTTCGAACCCATGAATAAAAATTGTTTATAGACATCACATCCATAACCTTGTTTTTCTACTAACTGATAAGGAAGCACTAGATAATTTCATTTTATGCAATGCCATTGTTGCATGTAAGTGTTAAAATAACACTTGTTTTATTTTAGCTTTATGTCTTTCCCTTAAGTCATGGGTCAGCCCAAACAAAATAATGACCTATGCTGGATATTAAACGCTAAATAGTGCAAATAACAGCCCGACATACTGTATTGTTGAACTAACATATTGGTCCATCACTATTAATGCAAATGGTAAAATGCTGTAAATAATTATTTTGCTGATTGGCCAATGGTTTAATTGGGAACTGTGTGCAAATTTTACAACATTTGAACAATTAGATGCTAAAACTAATGATCAGGATAGTAGAGTATATATTTGTGGACTTTTATTTTGTATGACTATTATTAAATACCAAATGTCCTACTGCCCTAAATCTGAGAGGAAGAAATCATTACATCATCTATAAATAAGTACAGTTTGAATCTTCAAAACAACCAGTAGTACAGACCGATAAAGAATCTCTCTGCGCTCCGGTCAGCCACACTGTGTTCCTCGGGTTCGCTGAAGTTGCTCCTCTCCTCCTCCACTCTCTGCTTCAGGTCCAGAGTGATCTCCACCCCGTCCACCTTGAACATAGCCCAGCCTTCGGACGCCATGTTGTGCTCGTGTCTCGCCTCTGTCTCCTCCTCCTCCTCCGTGGCGATCTGCTCCTCTGCGGTCGTCTTCTGGTCTGATTCTGGCGCTATTGACTGTGGCAAACTTGTGTCGTCTGCAGAGCTGAAGCGAGAAGAAGTGTTTTGAAGCTGGACAATTGACTAACAGCACATTTCTTTCTGCGTGTTTGAGTGTTGGAGGAGGTTGTCCGTGGAATCATTCAGTCGCGACCCGGCCCCGGATAAAGCGGAATAAAATTGAATCACCACGTTTGAAAGTGGTGAAAAGTTGGGACCGATGACATAGTAATTAACAATTCAAAACTAAATATTGAATGGTCAAAAGTCCTCGAAATGGCATTCAAAACAGTGAACTGAAACCATTTAACTAACTATTTTGAATTTTTAGTTTTATTGTGAGAGGATTTTATGATGGTTGATGGTTATTGATGGTGAGATTTATTATCCAACACATTACCTGACCAAAAGAGCAATTTCCCAAAAACATGATTCTTATATATTAAGAACATATAAATCAGTTATTGTTGCTTATGATATTCTTACTATACCATTATTCATCCCCAAAAATGTATTCCCTAACTGTTTTACTGTAACATCTCTATAAATATAAAAGTATATTGTCCTATACAATATTATGAGGGTTATATATTAAATTACTATAAAAATGATCAGTTCTGTACCTGGTGGATGGTTCTTCGTTGTCTTCACATGTCTTCTTCACTGCAGACACTTCTTCCTTCTCTTTCTCCTCCTCCTGTTGCTGCACAGTGGCCTTCTCCTCATGCTCCTCCTCAAGCTTCTCCTCAGACTTCTCTGGCTCAGGCTTCTCCTCAGACTTCTCTGGCTCAGGCGTCTGCTTCAGTTTGGAGTCGTCGGGCAGGTAGTAGACCACAGTGGACACCTCATCTACTGCTGGTGCTGGACTTTCAGACAAGGGCTTTGTACTAGAATTTTCACTGTTCTCTTGATTCAGTTTTTGCACCTCTTCTAACAGCAGAGCCTGCTTCTTTAGGGAAATGTCTAAGAGAAGGCAATCAAATATTGATATTAGCATGCATATCTGATCTCTTCAATAATGATTGGAGGCGATAAGGCACCTGTTTCTGGTGGTCTGGTTTTCTTCTGTGCTTTGGGGCTTTTGGGTGTCAGAGATGGTTTCTCTGCCCCTTCTTTGTTTTTGTGATCTTTTAGCTGGAAAACAAACAAAATATGACTTTAGCAGAAAATAAGGATGACTTACATTATACCAGTGGTTTTAAACCTGGGGGTTAGCACCCTAAATGTAGGTCGCAAAGTGACTACTGGGAGCTCCAGAAAATTTGGGGAAATATTGATTCTAAGGGTTTTACTCCACTCAAATGCAACAGTATTTGTGTCATTGGCCTATACATTTACAAGACATATTTAATAATCATTTAATAGAATAAAATATTCCAATCAGATATAAACTGATATATATCGGTTGGCCTGTATTTGTATTTGTTAGCATATCAGCTATCGACCTTAACTCTCCAGCACAGGCTGATATTTAGTTTTGTCCGACTGCACTGCTTTTTTATAGGTTTGGATGAATTCATAGTACTTTTAAATTACATAATTTGGGAAAAAATATAAAAATCAGCCCTATATATTGGTTCAAAATGTTGGCAGAACTTATCGGCTATCGGTTTATCTGGATTCTAAACAATTGGTGTCAGTAAACCCATATTGGTCAATGTCTAATTTTAATAGGTTGAGAACCACTGCATCATTGCATTTTGTTGGCTTCTTAATCTTTGTACTTATTTTGAAGACAAAATATCTTAAACATAAAATCTTGCAACACTTAATTTGGTCTTTTGTCAACCCATGCCCAGTCAGCTATAAACCCACCTTATTTCAAAATGTAATACATATAGATGGACAAACATTAAACTCACACAATCAGGCTGAAGCAACACACAAAACAGATCCACATAGAACACGGATGAAGATGGGGGTGGATACAGAAAACGTACAAAGAATCCACATTTGCGTGAGGCGACGAAATGCTTTGGTCCATGGAGCTTTGTCTTGTGAGAGGGCTGTGCACCGCTGCGCTCACATGCAGCTTTTATGTCCTCAGTCCCTTTACTGGCTTTACTAGAGGTAGTTTTCTGTTACAGAGACAAGATGGCAAGGCGTAGTAGGGTTATATACAGGATGGCACTCAGGATGAAATAAACAACATGGATGACACTTAAAGTAACATGGAATGAATTAGTTAAAGTTGTTAAAAATTATACTTGTCTAAATATGATGATTTTTAGTACTTATTTACTGCTCTCTTCAATGTATGAGTTTTGCTGCTACTACTTTCCCTTTACAGCAACACATCAAATGCCTTCAATAAAACTGTTGAATATAACTAAATTTGTAAGAGTAATTACAACACAATTAAACAAGAAAACAACACAGTGTATAAAAAGACACAGCAGGGAAAAGGATTGCATTGATGGTTGGTCAATAAACATTAAGTACATCAAAGATGTCCATGCTTGATAGAACAGACACTATGAGAAGA
Organism: Eucyclogobius newberryi; assembly: GCF_026437365.1. Lineage (NCBI taxonomy): Eukaryota > Metazoa > Chordata > Actinopteri > Gobiiformes > Gobiidae > Eucyclogobius > Eucyclogobius newberryi. The sequence goes on from NW_027315746.1 coordinate 24,615,225, forward strand.
CAGTGGACAAAGCTGATATGTTAGCTTGTTTATAGCGTGCACAGACTGGCTGCTACAATGGCATGCCTTCAATGATTCACTGTAGATGGACAGGCGGCGGCAGTGCTTGTGAATTTATAGCTTATCGCTTTCTAGCCTGAGCTGAGGAATGCACCGCTGACCCTGGGTGGAAAATAGTGCAGGCGAGCGTCGGCCGTTGTTTGAATCTCTTCACTGAGGAAGTCCTACTAAACACTGTGGTCAGACGGCCATGGAAAATGGGTCTTGCCCTGTTGGGGGCTGTTGTGAGCACAGAATGATATTTTGGGTGCAGTGTCTCCTCAGTGACAACAGTGTTATTGGGAGACGGAGGGTGACTTGGTACAGGAGCATCTTACACCTCTGCCGGCGGCGTGGACTCTGACGGCAAGGCACATTCCCTGTAATGTGAGGCACACGCGAGCCCTCAGTGTTAGGCAAGCTGTTGAGTATTCAGATTTAAGCCTGTAAAATATGAGCCTCGAGAGGTACAATTAAGACATACTTGGAACGGCCTATCCGTCAACTGTCTTTAAATTGACCATGAAGAGAATAATAAATGCATTTGATTCCATTTGCTCAAAAGTTATGGCTGTTCTGTCCAGTCAAAATTATAAATAAAAATGAATGAATAAGTGTCTCTGGCTAATGGTCAAATGCAGAATGTTTAGGCTGCATCCTTGTCACAGCACAGGCAGTGGCTCTGCTGTAGTTCATGGCTGATTCCCAGATTAAACTCACTATAAACAGGACTAAATCAAGATAAGAACCAGGATTAAAATAAGCCTGAAGAGAATTCATAAACGTTTACCAGTCAACTTTATGGCTTTGTGTCGCCTCAATGCTAAGCCTGTGACTTACACAAATATGTTTATTATCATGAACTGGCTCCAGAGACTACATTCAAGTGTCCACTCCAGAGTGACCTAAGCACGAGTACCTGATAACAAAGTCACATGACGTCACACACTGAGGTGGAGGTGTGCAGTGTGCGGAGGACAGCTTTCCCTTACGGAACGCTGCAGATAAAACTCCTAAGTGTCCCCAGCCACGCCTCCCATGCCAAGCACCACATAACAACCTTCACGTCAGGCCATGGTCTGTCTAAAGACAGCTTAGAAATAATCGCAGAAACTGGCAGAGAGGGAGGAAAAGTATAGTCATGTCACTCGAGCTAATTAAGACACATGGCACCTTCTGGCATGAGATCAGTCATAATACATAAATAAAAACACTCATGCATTTGGACGATGCCCATGAAGTGTGCTGTTAAGTACAAACTTTTACTAGGGCATTAAATCAAAGCAGCCCTGGCAGCATTGTCTGCTGGAGGCCAAATAAAGTTTATGGATGGCTATTTTTGCCGTGGTAAGTGTAGCACCATGCCTAAGAATGGCACAATAAAAAAAAGAGGACAAGCTACAGTACAGGACAACCTGTAAGTACAACCAGACTTCAAAAACAATGCATGGGGTCTTATTTAGAATTCCAATGGACAAAATCCTAATAAAAGAGTATTTCAAACAAAAGTGAAAAAACAAAGCAGAGAACTGTAGATTCTGACCAGAGGGTACAAACATGTAAGGATAGTACTCCAGCCATAGTCATAGTGACTGAGACCGCAAAAGCACCTGCTGTAAAATGTGGCAACTCTTGAACAGTGCAACTTAAAAATATTCCCTAGAAATTAACTTGTATTGGAAAACTATCTTCAACAATCAGTCACGGTGTACAGTATGTCCCTTATGAGGTGTCCACTGGAAGAGTTGTGATTTAGAACTCAGTGTGAGCTGCAGGGAGAGGACCGAGTCAGCATATGAGAGACACCTGATGCTCAGAATACAAGGGGTTAAAGCCTTCGAAACCACAAGCCTCTGCCCAAAACAACATTCTGTGGGACTGCTTACATTTCGCCTGACCCCACACACTGCCTCTGCTTCTCACTCTGTGCATCGGAGGCAGCCATTTTACAATTGGGAGTATATAAAATGGATGTATGGTGACTGCACGAGTGGGTTTATTTGCCAGTATTTATGTAACAAATAAAATCCCCCAGCTTTAATAACATGTTGGAATAACCATTCTATGTTATTCAGCCCTAGGCCCTGATATGGGGAATTTAATTTAGAAGCCAAAACACATTGAGAGAGGGTCTAGTGGCCCCCTTGATGCTATGATCATTTTCATCTGTGCTGCCAGGAACAAGAGGATCCCAATAAGATCTAGGAAATCAGAAGTCAGCGGGAATGAGTGGACACTGATACTGAGAAAGTGATGGATGAGCAGAGAAGTCTGGACCCTGACATTGGGACAGAAATGAATACAGTTCAACAGTCACAACTCAACTTGTCCTGAAGGAAAGTATAAGATAAGATCAAAGAACCTTGATTTGTCCGACAATGGGAAAATTCCAGTGTTGCAACGTACAAACCAAGAATAGCAGAATAGAAACATGCAATTAAAAAAAGTGACGGTAAATCAAAATATAAGGCTACAAAGCGGAAAGTTGCACTGGTTCTTTCCAGCTCTGCAATAAAATAGTAGACAAACTGCAGTCCACCAATTTTATTTCCAAGTTATCTGTGGGATAGCATTGTTCTAATAAGTCTACCATGCAATTAGTGATGGCAGTGTGACCGATATTTTGAATACAAAATTAAAACACTTTCATGAATCACATTGGTGTCGCTAACTTTGGGATTTGGATGCATCGGATGGACTATTACACTACCTGGCATGCCATCCCTGAAAGGGCCATTACATGACTGCAGTAAGATAAAAATGTAAGACAATGTAAGATGTTATGCTGATTACTCACCTTGGCATCTGCCTTCTTTGTCACTGTGTCCGTTGAGGTTTTCTTCTTGGCCACTTTGATTTTACTGTCCTTGGGTTTTGATCCTTTGCGAGTGGCCGAGCCCTTGAGCATGAGTTGCATGACCCTGGAACTCTTGACAGTTTCCCCGATGAAGCTGATGACCTGTTGCATGCTCAGGACCAGCTTCTCCATCCCCTCCAGCTTCTGGGCCTGCTGCTCTGAGCGCTGGTTGACCACAGACACGATGGTGCTCAGCTCCTGGCAGATGTTCTGCACCTCTTGCCCCATCAACTGCTCCACCACTTTAGGCGCACCAGTGTTTTCCTCCTCTGCCTTCTCCGTGCTCTCCATACTGTCCAATCTGTTCAGAACCTTCTCTTGTATGTTGATGAGCGTGTCCATCTTGGTGCTCAAAGACTCAATCCGGTTTTGGATGAGGTCAAAGCTGATGTGGCCATCTTTAAGGTCACTCTGGTTAATTCCCATTGAACTCATGACTTACCGTTGAGTAACTATAACATCAAGGCCAAGACAAATGTAGGACCAGTTACGTCCCTGGAAAGAGTTTTGGAAAAATAGAAGCCAGCTCTATCCGCAAGTGTTCCCAAAAGCAAAAGATAATATAAATAGTCCAAGTGAGTCAAAAGTTGAATAGGCTCAGGATCTGTGCCTATAATTAATTGAGAAAGCTTTCCTTATAGTCTATCCCTGGGGCAGCTTCTCTCAGCTCTAGCAGTGGTATTAAGAGTGGAATGAGCCGGAGTCCCTAAATGTAAATGCAGGGCCCACGTCAGCATGGGGTCAAGTGTTTGGGGTGGGGGTTTGGCACTGCCTGGCCCACCAGACATTTGAAACGCATAAAGCCCACCCCCGTCAAAATGCTCACTGTACACAGCTACTACTTGGAGTCTACAAATATAAGAATGATCTTTTATTTATTTTTACAAAATCTTTACATAATTCAAAAAAATAACTAGTCTGTATAAAAGTATGTGAATTCATGTTTTATTTTCTTAATTTTAGTTGCTTTTATGACAATTATTTAATGATCAGGTCATATGAAATTAAAGGCACTGTAAGTATCTTTTCTGGACCTGCAAAATTCCATGGAAATAGAAAGTTAAAACCGTACATTGGAACATTCTCCATTCAGATAGATATATTTTATGCTATACATTATATTACAGCTGAAGGAACAACATTTCCATGGAAACAAACAGGAGGAGGGTTTGTGGCAATACAAGCCTGCTCACAGTAAGGACATCAATCAATCAAAAAAAAAAAGCTTTTGTTTTAGTCTATTTTTTTGGGTAAAAAGCCCTTGTACATAAGCGGCTCTTGGGGTCCAAATGAGACCGCTTTCTGCATCTAATTATAAAGTGTCAACTGAGAACCAGGAAGTGCGGTGTTAGCATGCTAGTTGTTGTCTTTCCCTCTGAAAGTAGTGCAAAGTGCTTATATACTTATTGTGGTGAATAATTAGAATGCTAGAAATGTGTTGGGAAATTGAGGAAAAACTTTGGAACCTTTCAAATAATTTAAAATGAACTAATCATGTTTATGGTCTCCATGGAGATGGTATTGCTTCAGTTGGAATGTTCCATGGTTTCATTGCCATTGAAATACGATACATTTCTCACTCCAGAGGCTTTCATTTAGATTTTGCTAAAGAATATGTGGTGAAAACTTTCAAAATATTTAAAGGCAAAAGTAACAAGTAAGTGTGCATAAAGATTATGGACATATCGTGTTCTTTAAGGTGAATGCAACTTGAGTGTAATTTTCTACTACACTACATGACGTTGCACAACTGTGAATGGGCCAGTTCCCCAGTGTAACTTGTGCCTTGTCTGGTGTCCAGGGGAAATTTGAAGAAGGTCTTGGCAAAAGTGTCACAGTCATCAGTGGAAAGAGGAGAGGGCACATGGATGATTTAAACAACCACAAATAGCCCACATCTTTGTAGAAATTACACAACCTATTTTCTTCAGAAGCAAAGTACCCCGAAACTTTATTTTTACTGTACATGTGCATTTTGGGTAAATTCCAAGCCCGATTGGGTCATTTGAGGAATTAATAAGCAACCTCAAAATACTATATGATGAAAAGTAGTTACCAGACAAGCTAGAATATATCACCAAGAAGTATCACACAAATTAATGACCAATAAGCGTGCGTAGTTTCTTTGAATACCATGCATTACTTGGTCTGTGCTTAAACTGTAAGCATTTACAACAACAATTCCCCCTAGAATAACTTCCTGTACCAAAATGCACACCCATCTTCCAAGCCGCCATGAATTACTCCTGACAACAGACCCACAACCTGCAAACTGATCTTCCATGACCCAAGCCAAACTCCCCTCTCGCTCACACCAAGCCCCAAGCTGGGTTCATGGGTGCAATGAGCGGGGAAGGGTGACAAGTTGCCAGACAGGGTGAGCACTGTCAACTGATGTTTAAATACAAGTGTGGTTGCATGTTACTTTACTTTACTAAACATAGGTGCAGTCTTGGTTTGTGGAAAAAGCCAGTGGTCAGTGTGGCCTTTAATGGCGCTCCTCTTGGGCCTATCAAGCACATGGCTGCACACTTTTCTCCTATAATCTGCGCACGAGGGCTGCTGCTGTTACAGTGGAAAGAACAAGTGATGAGGCCGGAACAGATGGGAATGAAACCAACCATCAATCACCGCGCTGGGGCACCACCTGTCCTTGGATGCCAACAGATGACAGACAACGGAGGTCATTTGCAGCTTGTTGTGTCGGTTTAACAAGCCCGGGTGGCAGCACTTTTGTCCTGCCATGTGGATGGTATTGTTTTTAAATGGAGGATTCTGAAACATGCGATTGTCAGTCAGCGATGAATTAGCTCCTCGTTTCTGAGCTTCTGAATTCCAGCAAAAAATAACTGCAGACTGAATAAGTATGAAAATCAATTCACAAGTTTACTAAAATGTTGTATAACAAGTGGGGTTTTACAAGCTACAACACAATAAAAAGGGACATTATGGAATATTGATTGTATTCATACATCAGTGTCAGACAGAGTAATGTAACAGAACATGCTGATTTACTTTTGCATAACACTGGATACAACAGGTCGGAGCTCGGACCGCAGCGAGACGTTTTTTTCAGTTTTCTGTTCCAGTTGGCTGGTCGGAAAAACTAAAAATACATTATTTACTAAAACACCTCAAATCATTGAATAAAAAACAGAAAAGTGCTCAAATATTCCAAAATGTGGATGCATTTATTAATCTAGGCAGTGTTTTTACATTTGCATGGTGCAAATTTTCGTTTGAGAGTGAATTTCTACTTTTGTTGTAATTAGCTCTTTGGGGTAGGGTACAGTACAGAGCAACTAAAGGGAAAATAACAAAAGAACTATCAATATTTGGGATATTAAAGATGATCCAAACCCAGTCGCAGCAGTGTTGGATCGTCTAACTCAGGGTTCTGAAATGTTGGAACTTGGGAAATGTGACCTGCGATGACAACTGGAACGCAGCATAAATACGGTGATTAGACAGCAGGGTAAATTAAAAGTACTAAAATATTAAAAGTGTTTAGTTTTTGTTGTTTTCATCATTAGTAGAGTAAGGCAGGGAAATAATTACATGAATAACATTGACAGCAGCTTCATTGTCGAGACCACAAGAATATGCAGTGTCATTGTTTGCCTGGTGTGCTGCAGGTTGTTGCTGAAAAGTCTTCCTGCATTGAAGCCTGGGTAAAATACCACCATAGTAATACCTTATTTACTAACGTATTATATGTTTGCAAATGTCATTGTTGGGGTGTGTTTGGTGTTTTGTTAATGAGGACATATTAATTGACTTTTACTCAAGTTTATGCATGTTAATTTAGCAGTGAATTAATTTGAAATCTCTTGTATAATACTATATTGTAATACAACACTTTTTTGTAATTAGCTTCTTTTTTTTTTAAATTGACAGCTACAATCGATATCATTTTGAAGGTTATTCTCCCAGTGTTATTCTTTCCTTCTGCAATGACTTCAAATGTAGCTCTGAAATGCATGTGAGCGAATGGGATCATTAGTGGTAGATATTACTTTAAAGGTTAATAAGTCTGCTGGAGTTATAAACAGACCTTAGACAAATGACATAAAGCTAAGATCAGGTTTGCATCACTGCCCAGGCCAAACAAAGTCTCCATAGCAGGTCCAGTGCTCACACCTCCACGGCCAACAACAAGTATCTCTGTAATGTCCAGCTCTGCGTGACTACAATACTAGTGTAATGTGACAGCAACATGTGTAAGGTCACTTACTAATATTTGGGAAGAGCGTGTTATTTTAAAAAACTTCTTGTCTTGCAGTGACCACGCAATGGAAAGTATTAAAATGTAAATTGATCTACTTGATCTACAGCAAGTGCTCAGCTTCTCTAAATGTGAAACTTTAACCTTGTAAGGTCACTGTACCCTGTGTAATGAGAAACTAATACTTACAGTTTGTTTTGAAAATCTATATGCAATTGATGTAGTGAATTTTTCCACTTGGAGATCAAAGTTCTCATGTTTCTCTTTGAATGGATTCATACTTGTTATGTTTGTAGATGAATAAAATGTATATGGTGCTTCCCCTTTAGGGTTTTTCAAGTGCAACAAAAGAAAGTAGTCTGTCAATAAACCCTGACTCATAGTGCATACATATATAAATATAAATATAATTTGTGTTTTGTTTTTCTGTGAGAAGAGATAATATTAATGTAAATGTTCAGGTTTATGTTACATGCTAATATGGACTGTTTGTACAGACATTAAAAGGGAACGCAAAATCAACATTTATAACTATTTAGTCATGTAATGACAGTGTTCCTGTGTCATTAGTGTACTCAGAGTTGTCTTTAGAAGGATTTACACATGATGCAGTAATCCTGTATTGTGCTACATCTGGGGCTTGAGTGCTCGAAAAATGTCTGATTTCACCTGAATCTAATTAATTATTTGCCTCAAAATTCTACACACAAAACCCCATAATGACAAGTTGTTTGAATTCTTTGCAAATGTATGCACTGTAATGCATTTAATATGAAATTGGGCCGCAGATTACTTTGTACAGGAAAAAGTTAAGTACCTTTGCTTTAAGGTACTTTTGTAACTTTTTTAATGAATGTTATTTATTTAGTATAGATTTTATCATCAGTTTGTATAATTTTTCCTTTTTTTTTGTATTTATTATATTTTAAACATACAGCAACAAAGCCTTACATAAAACAAACTAACCTATCGTTTTTATGTGAATTTTCTGTGAAGCGCCTTGTGATTTTATCTCTGTTTGCGCCAATAAAAGTGACTTACTTTTCTGAAATGTTCCTCAATATGGCATTAGATACCGTAGATAGGTCTAATGCAATACAATGAAACATTCCAGGCAGCACAATACCATGCAGACAAGCAATATTATTTATTTGTTGTTGTGTTTTTTTACTTTTAACATGAAATTAAGAATGAACAATAAGGAGACTGAATGATTGAAGTATAAAAGGGGATTTTGTTCTTTTGCAATCATATTTTTGTGTTTATCTAAGTATTTTGCCCTTGCACATGCATGCACCAGCACACGTTTACCATTTGCCTAGCACCTGATGTTATTAAAAGGTACGACGCCTCCAAACTCAATGTGTTAATGTTTTGTTCTTGCGGTTGGAAAGTAAAATAGCAATCACACTTTTTTCTTTAGCCTGTGTCTGTGACCTGACAGGCCTGGTGTATCATGTTAATGTTTTGGCCGTCTGCCCCAGGGCGAGGGGCACACAGAACACAATGTCCTCCTGAGAGGTGTCATGGCTTCTGTCCAGCAACTCTCCCACATGGGCCATCACCTCGCCAGCACCGCAGCCTGAAACCTTAACTCTGTCTGCAACATCCTCACGCCTTTCCACACTTATGTTGTCTCTTGGCATATAAACATATTCCACTGCGACACTTTGGCACCATTTCCGTATAAGAAATGAAATGTCAATTGTATTTAATAATTTTGAAACAGTTCTATGAAAAAATTACGTATTTGTGGGAAAACTTGATGTGATCGTTGAATACTACAAATACTACAAAGATCAAGTGCTGTCATTGTGTCCACTGGCAAGACACGCGCTAAATAAATTCACTGTGATAAATAATCATTCATACTGACCGTTAACAAGTGCCATTTAAGACATTTTGTATGTTTCAATGACTCGTAAAGTGTTTTGTTTTGCTTTCTCTGAGTTTTATGCATTTTAATCTTTGTTCTGCTTACTTGTAAATATGTATTCATTTACATGTTTGTCTTTATTATTATTTTTATATTTTAATCAAACGCTTAGATGTAAGGTCTATTTTAAAAAAGTATCTTGATTTAGTGTCACATTGTGGGAACCATTAAGTAACTTCTCATAGTTCCTTTCCCATAGCTATTTACATTTTCACATAAACGTTAAGGAAGACATATTTCATGTATTTAGAAACTATAAGATCATGAGTTTACCTTCTGTTTATTACAAACCGCAACATTGATCATTTAGATTGGCTTAAGAATAAGTCAATTGACTTCCATTGCAGCACTTAAGCACAATTTCTGTAAAATAAATAAAATATCAAAAGTATCAAACGGTTGTTACTTCAAAATAATTGCGGTACCGGTAAATGTATTTGTGGGAAGATCTCAGTAGAAATTTGATGGTTTGAAATAGCATTATGTGAGTGTAGCTGGTTAATCTGAATCTTTATGAAATGATTCTCCTTCAACTGCAGGTGCATTAAACATATAAATCAAGACCGATGTATTAAAAATGAGTCCATTGACTTTCTGTTTAAAATTGCAGAACAGTGGTATTTCACTGTAACAAGCAGCAGATTTTCATTTACCGGTACGAGCTGTTGAAAATATTGTTTCAATATCAACCCTACATCCATGACCCACAGTCTACAATTTTTGAATAATTGCAAGTTCAGAGCAGTAAACTTACAATTTACTTCAAAACAAACCAGGGTTAACATGCTAACTTTAAATAATTCAAATCTATATATTTAAATCCTATTCTTTGTACTTATCGACCCAAGACGTCTCAAACTAATATGTCTCAGTTTGAACTGATAGCCCTGACCACGAGTTATTTTCGGTGTTCTGGTCAATTCCGTGCACTCACCGTGAGCGTTATGTGCGGTGGTTCCCATGTGCACTATTATTATCCACAGGGAAATATAAGACGGCTTTTACACTGGGGATGTCAATGTTTGGTGATACTACACACTGGGCTCTATCTCTGCAGCTTAGAGGAGCATGCACTATGGGAAATGTCAGACTGGTCACTCAAATACCGCCACAGGAAAGAGGAGAGGGTGAGAGAGCTCCGGCCTGTCTTCAATGCATATCCACACTCCGGTTTGGAAAGAAAGAATGCACTCACGGTATAAGAATCTATATATTAGCTTTATAGGTGTAAATACATTTCATATAAATAGCTAGTTAACAAGGTGAAAAGCCTAGATGACAGAGGAGCTGTGCTTTTCCATAAGACAAAATATTGATGCTATTTGCAGCGCATAAGAATATACTGTGTTACAGAATATACTGAATCAAAATTTAAGTTGGCGCAATTATCAAATCGTAAAAGGCTGCAATTATTTAGGGTGAAGTAGTGTACGATGCTAGAATGTCAAACTTGATTTCGATACTAAGGAATGTACTATAGAACGTTCTTTATCAAACATTGTTCTAGTTCTGATAAAGCTCAATATCCTTTTCAAACGGTATTTTGTTTTCCCTGTCACTGTGTATAGTTTTTTTTTTTAGTAGCCTATTAATACTTGTTCAAATTAGTATATAATTTGAATAATTGTTTTAGTATCGATTAATCTGATTTTCAATAACCCTACGACGTAGAACTTCTTGTTGTACCAGTTGTTTAGTGGCCAAGTGGTTAAGGCACAGCACATATGCCAGGCTCCAAGTGCAGCCGGCTGCAGTGTCGACTCTGACAATTTACTGCATGTCCTTCCTTCTCTCTCACCCATTTCACGCTGTCTATCCTGTCTAATAAAGCCTACAGGCCAAAATCTTGGGGGAAAAAAAAGAAAGTCATGTGATTTCTGTATTTTGAGATTACCAGTTCATATTTCAGTCTTCTCTAAAACGTTATTGCTTCTGGAGTTATTTACAGTGTGCACTCCAAACAGAATCTCACATAGGAATTTTAAAATGTAAATCTAATAATAATCACAATTTTACACAATAGTTGAGGTAGTTGAGATAGAACAATGACTGCAGCAACAAAGTGGTAGAAATGCACTGATTTAGTTCCATCCCATGGCTTTTTCTCTCAGAGTGTATTTGAAATGTAGGTTATGTTTTACATTTAAATGTGTCAGTGTTTTTTAGGATTTGTGTACTGCTACATTTCCACTTTGCCCCAAGTTATCCTTGAATAAGCAGTTAGGATCTCAATGGGTTTTAACCTGGTAAAATAAAAGTTAATTAAAATAAGTATATATACAAGAAAAGATGTATCCCTTCTTGATAGATGGATACATGAGGCTGGGAGGGAAATCGTGCAGTTCCACATTAGACCACTAGAGTGCAGTACAACTTGAGCCATAAACGCAACAGCCTGCTGCCCTTCTCCACATAATTACACACGTATCCTAGTTACATAGTTAGGTACACTAGATCCTCTTCACTAGAAATGTCTGGATCACGTTGCACTTGAAAGGATTATGTGAGGTGGTAGTGAATGACTGTATATGCGGTATATGAAGCATAACATGTTATGTAACAGTGATGCACAAATGAACAGTGCTGAAAGATGGAGAATGTAACTGATCTGAAATGTCACCTGAGGGTCATGTATGGTCCCATGATTTGCAACATTACAGAGTGCAGCATAGTTAATAGTTCTTTTTTCAATTGATGTTGCTAATTACACTTTCAAAAGCAACCATGCTGAAAACAACCATTTAAAAACATAGATTATAAAGAGCATAGAGTTATTGATGTTAAGTAGTGGTAAAATGCATTAAAACATCCGCCCACAATTCAAAGTAGGCCTGAGCCTTCATAATGATCAATCACGTATTTGTATTTTATTTTATTTTGACCAATAAAAAACTGACAAAAAGTCTTTCAATATTACTTTCTGGAACTTAAACAATACAGACTTTTAGTATTGCCATTTTACACAAAAACATTATATATTTTTTTCGTTCTAAAGTCTGAACTCTGCTGCAAACCACTTGCTATTACTAATGATTATTGAAGATTATTTGTTCATTGTTTATTCATTGTATAGATGCTACTAATGGGCTATTCTTCAATTGAATAATGTCTTCATATTTACAGTGATTTTATGTCAGCAACGATGAAGAATTTTAAATAATGGAGCTGATTGCACAAGGACATATTTATCTGACAAACTTTGAATAACCCAGTCAAGTTAAAATGCAGAACACTCCACTGTCTAGCAATGAGTCAAAACACAACTTTAACACCCAATTAACAGCAATCTGTGTTAGAACTGATAAGACTTTCTACCTGAGGAGTTGCTTTCAGCTTCTTCCTGTGATAAAGTAACTCGCTCAGCCGGCTCCAGATGTAAGTCGCCACCAGACACATGCCGCTCACCAGCCACACGTCCCAGCCCGGGGCCAGGCTCTCCACCGTTCTCACCGGACTCTTCATGCTCGCGTTGTAGCCTGCAACACTTATCTGTCACTTCAAAGCCTGCACTGATCTTAAATCCAGCAGCTCCACTAGAAAGTTAGACGGCCAAATACAAGCAGCGCGCCACAGTATCCTCCTCAGGCACTGTTAATTCTGTAAAGCCCAGAGCCAGAGGGCATGCAGCACATGACAAAGGAAGGACAGGTGCCAGCTCCCCACAACTGACAGACAAGCAATTTCACACGCTCTAATCCTAGGTTTCGCTCGAAAGACAATTAGAAAATGGCCTGAAGTAATGAAAATAACATGATTAAGAGCTGGCCCTGGCTATTGGATACAGTGTCCATAAACAGCTGACTATAGGAGTACTCCTGTCACTCACATTCACATGTCACCCATGCCACAGTCCAACTAAATGTTATGTCTGATTTGTGGTTTGTTGTTGTCTCCTAATCTTAACACAATGATTTTCACAAAATTATTATACGAAATATAATGGCTGCATACAGGGCCGGCCCAGCCTATAAGCGAACTAAGCAGCCGCGTAGGGCCCCGAGGCGTTAATAGGGCCCCTAATCTGGCAACCCGTCGTAGCGCTGCTGGCGCGGCAGCGCACACAGCGGTAACATAACGCACAAACCGCATTTATTTGTAATGACAATCTGGCAACCGAGACACCAGACCTGCGCTGATTGGGCAACTTCATTGTGCGCGAGGAGCTCGAGAGCAAAACATAAACACAACACAACGTGGTCCCTGCGTGGTCATCATGTCCAGAAGAATATATTTCCTGGTGCCGAAAAACGAAAGAAGAAACTTCTTGACGATGTAAAGAAACTGCAAACTCAACAACACTCTCCAGGTATTGAACTTATCTTACAAAGAGACGGTTAATGCTGCTGTTTGAAACAACACGATTCTGTCACGTTAGTTCGCTCAGGCTGGAGGCGACGAGAGCTCTGCCCCGCGCACAATAATATGTCTGAATGAAAGATAATAAGCTTCACATTGACACCAGCCCCGTAGTGTCAGCTGCAGGTGAGGCCGGTGAGGGGCCTCTATGGCCCGGGTCACTAAGAGGCGGAGATCCGGTCCGGACGAGCGCCGTCTCGTTCAGAACCTCTGACGTGAGTGAACAGTGTGCGGCCCTGTCCCGGGCCCCCTGTCCCGGGCCCCTGAGCAGGGCCCCTGTGCAGCCTCAGTTAGAGATGAGCGGTTTGAGTTTGCGTCCCTCTCTCTCACATCACCATGTGTGAGATCAATCGTGACTCGTGATGTCTGTTTTACTTTGACTTCTTAAAGTGCAATAAGAGGAACGTAAAGGTTTATGCACGTAAGGTCCATCAGCCAATCACATCGCAGCATTGTTTCATGCAGAGTCCAGTGTGTGATGTTCTGATCAGAACAAACATTTATATTGTAATTCACTTTTAATAGAGCAATAAAACATTTCAATTTATTTAAAAAGCATCATTAGACTATTTGTTATAAATTATAATAAATTGATAGTGAAAAATAACCAGACATATTATGATTACGTCTGTTATAGAATAATACTATATATTTTTATACAAAAGTGGCAAAGTTGCAGAAACGCAGTCTCTTCACTAAAGCTAGGTTTGGACCTTCACTTCTCGTTCTGTTCATTCTCTGGGAATAACATGTTTGTTTTATCAGTGTTAATTGTTAATCAAGCAATGCTTATGCCATTTGTTTAATTTAATATAACTTGTTTTGTCACTTTGGCAAGAAGGAACAGTTGGGAGCTGTAAAAGATAAATTAGTAAGGATAACTATTACTTTTACATTTTCAGTTAAAATGAATCAATTTGATCATAATTATTTTTCATAGCCAATATTGTATTGAGTAATTAAGTACACTAATGTATTAATAACTGGCTTTAATCATTTTCTCCTGGCACAGTTTCATCACATCATCATTTTATAGCATTACAACCTCAACATTTTACTCTTACTTTAGCCGGCTGGACCACATTAAAATGCAGCAGAAGACCCAAAAAAGGTCTGAAAATCTCTGGGGGAAAGCCCCCAGACCCCCCCCCCTGTTCATTAATTTAAACTAATGTGCTAATGTGGCTGTAGACCCTTAACGCCCACAAATACGCCCAAAAACATTGTGGGATTTAAGTTATCAATATTTGAGCTTGTGAGGTGTTGAGAATAAACTAACTGGATGCCCTGGAGTTTTGGTGCGCTTTGTTTGCGTTGAAAAAAGTTCCCATATGTGAATTGTTTACTGACAATGGCAATAAAACTGATTCTGATGACGTGGTGAGGGGCCCCCCAATTTTTTTTCGCTTAGGGCCCCCTGAAGGCTTGGGCCGGCCCTGGCTGCATAAAACTATGCTTAACATTTCTGGCAACCTGAGTCCCGTCCTGTGCCAAATTCAATAATGAGCTTATTTGTGTGCTCTCAAGTGCATCAGCTGCCAAAGAGAGAAATGCCATACACAGTTTTGACAGTGTGTTCTTTTACGCTTACAAAATGTTTTAGGGCAGTTTATTATTAGTTGTTTAGTTGAATAATTGGTCAACAGTGTCTTCGTCAAATATTTTTTTATTATTATTAATCGGCTAATTATTTTTATCAGGATTATAAGGATTTACATGGACTGAGAGCTTTAGCCAGTGCCATGCTTCAGCCCATTGTAGTAATGTCAACCAGACTTACAAGGCTTACGTCTGCTATCTACAGACATACCTCACTTTTAATTTACCCAAAAGGGTTTTCACTTTATCTCAGGAAGGTGTGAAATCACGTCACATCTGCTCACGTCTGCTTGTGGAATCATCGCAGGAACTCACTACATCTCTGGGTAAATGTTATATTGACATAATAAGTTTGTTTTTTTGTGGAAAACTCATCATAATTGAGAAAACAACTGATTATCCCGAGGGGAGGATGTACATAAACCAGAATTTTGTTAGATTCTTCTCTTACATTTCACTGAAGTAGGCAAGTTGACTTCCACGGACAACGCCTGGCTGAAAAAGGTGCAGTATAAAAAGAAATATGATCTCAGCTATTCGATTGATCAGACAATTCTTCAAATATGGAGTGGACTCTGAAGATGTTTTAATTCTTAAGAAACCATAACACAATCAATAAAATCATGAAACCAAATCATGGGTGTCAGGGTGATGTAAATCACCGGTGATGTAAATCACCATTGCCATAGCAATTAACAATTAAAAAAAAAAAATCAAATATCATCAAATGTCATCCACAACAGGAAGCAGAAACTCATGAAAATAAACAAAGGCCTTGACTCTGGGGCTGCAACTAACAATTATTTTAGTAGTAGTCAACAACTTGTAACCAACTATTATTTTTGATTAGTCGCTGAGTCAAACAATTATTTCTGTTTACATTGAGATTTTTGAATGCATTTTTAACCAGGCAAAGATAAACAATATGGTCACAGAATAATTTGAGATAGAGCTTGTTTTGAATGAATGAATACTTTGATTTAATAATGCAGGTATCTTTTTTACCAAACTTCTTATTCAAAATATAATGTTGTTGACTTCTTGCAGCATTAATCTGTACGTAACATTTCATTCACACCACGTCCCCTCCTGTGCCTGTTGATTGCAGATTGCTTAATAACTGTAATTAACTTAATAACAAAGAAATTTCCCCATGTGTGGACAATAAAGGATTATCTTATCTTATCTTAACATGTTTAAGTAATTCTGTATTGTTTTACATTTGCTCAAAAAAGTAGGAGTTTTCACCTACCCCCTATCCCCACCCACAGCCCTGTATTTACTTGTGATTATTGAAAAAATAAGACCTCGAGTCAAACACATTGTGTAAAAGATGTTTGTCAGTTCTTCAGCAATAAAAACACATATATCTAAACCTGATGCTTGCGATGGTAAAATGCCAAGTTTAATGGCCATCTTAAAATCAACATTGCATTTGACTTATGTTGTAAATTAATATTAAGTTCAAGAAAAGAGCATACTATGTGTCCTTTAAAATAGATTGATAGCGATTATTTTGACAGCCGATTAGTCACGATTATTCCGATTAATTACTGTAGCACTACTTAACACAGACATAAACATAAACAAGACATGTCTATGATATTTCAAAATTTACCAAAGGTGCTTATTTAAAGTGAAAAGAGACCAAAATTGCAACTATTTACACGGAAATACATAATCAAAAGAAAAGTAAGAGCTAGCCAAGCCCCCGGAAGCCAAGATGGCCGCCATTGAAACCTATGGAGCTGCTCATTGACGCATGGTTCCAAAAAAGTTTTTTAGTTCCGCATTACTTCCTGAACAGTGGTATATCTCCTCCCACTTTTGTGACGTCATCGCCGTGAGGCTTTGGCGTCGGGAGCGCGCACGTCACAGCAGCGTGAAAGACTGAGAACAGTCAACACGGACTTTTGGAATAATTCGGCTTGAAATATTCTGTTTACGTAACGTATAATGATGGATTGTTATATCCATCTATAAATATACATGTATCATGTTGTAAAGCTCTGATATTTAAGAGAATTATAAAGAAGTGTTAAGATAAAAAAGTCTGGTTTAATGACAATGAATTACATTTAGAGGTTTAATAACGTCCTCATCATTTTCTGTAGTTTTTGGTTTGGGTATTTATTTTGTTATTAACTTTTCAGTTATTTATTTACATAATATAATTTGGCCAATATGCATTTTTTTTAATCAGATGAGAAGAAATATAAAATATAATCATCGATTCTGTTACATAATTGAGTTAAGCAGTATTTAATTATATTCAGTTTCCTTTTGTGTCGTTTTTTTTTATCATGTCAATCTTTAATAAATACAAAACACATTTGTTTATTAATGTATTTAATACAAATAATGAACATGAATGAACTTGTTCAATAAATGCAAATCTGATTATAACTACAAATGATAAATTGATTTTAGCCAGTTTTAGTTGAGTTTTAAAGCTACAATGAGTTTTAAAGCTACAATGTGGGAGTCCCTTATTAAGGAGTTTGAGTCTGTGTAATGTTCATTATTATTATCATCATTAATATAATCAGAAAAGGTTTATTCCATTGTCAAAGAACAGAATTCACAAACAGTGGAACTTGCTTTGGTGATTCAGTGCAACATAAAAATATTAACAATGATAAAACAACCTGTATAAGTCAAATAGAACAAACTGAATAAAATAAGATATTCCTTTATTGTCCACACATGAGGAAATTTTGTTGTTGCAACACAGTAGATCCAGAGGAAAAGGACAGAAAACTTATAGGAAGTTTAAAAAACACTCTTAATAGATCGATCTTAATAGAAGAACTCTTATAAACAAAAACTCCTCTAGACAGAACCTCTCATACCTTAATAAAGAATGGAGGTGGAAATAAAGATAAAATAAAAACAGCGTAAGACAAAATAATACTAATAATAATGGTAAAATAAACACTCTTTTTACATCAGTTATATGCACATGAATGTGACATTATTGTGTTAAATACTGAATATCTCAGTATTTAACAAGACTTTGTTTCCATGGCTACGCAGTCTTCTGTACTTCAGTAACTGCACCGTTCAGCTCCATCGTATGACTGAGACAAACAGAACATGTCACAGCTTTAGATTATACAAGTCATATAACATACACTTCATATGTTTTAGATTATACAAGTCATATAACATACACTTCATATGTTTTAGATTATACAAGTCATATAACATACACTTCATATGTTTTAGATTATACAAGTCATATAACATACACTTCATATGTTTAGATTATACAAGTCATAGAACATACACTTCACATGTTTAGATTTATAAAAGTCATAGAACATACACTTCACATGTTTGTCCTGAAGCTGCTTCACAGACACATGTGACACAGCAGTGGCTCTTTTGAAGAACAATTATCATTTAGTTTTTTTGGTCATAACAAAACAGACATTTTATAAATTCAAAATACTGATTCTACACAGTTTACTTTTAGTCGAGGCAGAAGTTATTATTAAAATACCTTTTGCTTTGGAGTCGTCAGGAGTTTACTTGAGATGACTCTGTGTCTGCAGTGACCTGTAGTGACCTGTAGTGACCTGTAGTGACCTGTAGTGACCTGCAGTGACCTGTAGTGACCTGTAGTGACCTGCAGTGACCTGTAGAGCTCTGGACAGCACAGACAGACTAAACTCACTGGTCAGCACTCTGAAGATGAGAAAGATACTCATTAGAACATTGATATATTCTGCACATTTAACAGAGAAAAGCTGGAATATGTTATTGACAGATTTACATTTCGCTCTGTAACACAAAAGTTCCTCTTTTCACATTAATTTTTAAAGCTAGAACCAAAAGTCATTTATTTATGCATAAGTTTAAACCTTAGAAGTTAGAACATAACTCACATGTTTGCTAAATCTCTACATATTCCATGGAAGTAAATCCATGACATTTCTATAGAAAACAAGCGTGTGCTTTGTTTAAACATTGCACACGTCATTATGAAATATGTAATAAAACCTCAAATGTGGTCTCAGCCCCTGTAAGTACAGCACTGTCACTTTTAAACACCTTTACATTTATATATGTAAGATATGACCCATTTCAGCAGGTTATATTTGAATTATTGGTTGTGTTTTATAGCACATAATACAAACATCACTTTATTTCCCTTCTTTCTCTAGTTTTCCTTGATCTATGCATAACCTCTTGTCTAATAGAACATTTAGTAAGATAAATAATTAGTTATTTATTTGCAGAAGCACGAGCCATCACGACGTGTTATTGCATCTTTGTGTAGCTAAACTTTAGCTTACGTTAGCTCGTGTTAGCTCGTGTTAACTTGTGTTAACTGTGTAATCGTTGTTTTACACTTCATATGGAACGATGTTGTTGTTGTTGTTGTTGTTGTTGTTGTTTTATGGCGGTTGGCATCCGAGTGTTGCATTACCGCCAGACTTTATTCCTCAGACGTTTCGTAGTCCTCAGACTCTGTCGTAGTCCGTAAAAGTACTCCTCCCATCGCTTTGGCGTTACAAAGCCCATGAGGTCATGATGTGTTTTTGTGACTAGAATAGTTGTTGTGTCAGAGACCAACCGGCCTTATTCCAGGGAGACTCTTCTTCACCTTCCTCGCCCTCTTTGACGTTCGGTGCTTTGGAAGTACAAAGCCCATGAGATCATGGGACGTCTTTGTTGTTTTACAAAGCCCATGAGGTCATGGGACGTCTTTGTCGTTTTATCCTTTAGAAGTCCTTCTTCCATCACTTTGGCGTTTCTAGGCCCATGAAGTCCAAGCGCGTTAGAACATCCTCTTGCTCCTCATCCTCGGCTCAGTCTCCAACACCCCCCACCTCTATAAACGTTTACCCAGCCCTGTGCTACATAAGTAAGCAACCACAGCCTGACACAAACCCTGTGACTGGATCGCCAGAACGTTCCGCAGATTGAACTCCCGCCCATTATTCCGAAACCACAAGGCCAACCCGGCCCTTTCCCTATCATAAGCCTCACAGCAAATCAGCACATGCTCGACAGTCTCTGGCACCCGACAGTGACCACACAGACCGGTCGGATGTTTGCCTATCCTACTCAGTGACCAATTGAGTCCAGTATGGCCAATCCTCATGCGGGCGAAGGCCCTTTCCTCCCACGCGTTCCTGCCCATAGACCCGCAAGGACCCACACTACCCTGTATGTGATAGAGATGCCGTCCAGTAACACAGTGGCTCCAAAATTCCTGCCAAAGGCCGACCACATGACTCTTGATAACAGGCTTGATTTCAGATTTGCTTAACTCAACCGCCACATCAATTGATGGCCGCCGAAGGGAACGTTTAGCCAGTGTATCAGCCATTTCGTTACCATCCACCCCCACATGCGCAGGGACCCAAATGAAGGAAACCCTCACATCCTTCCTGGACAGGGAGAGCATCAGACAGAAGATGCCATTCAACACATCCTGTCTGCAATCCGATTTCCCAGATTTAATGCTTTGCAATGCAGAAAGGCTGTCAGAGGCCACCACAATGCCGCAACACTGCAAAGCAGATTCCGCCCATTCCAACGCCAACCGTATCGCTATAAGTTCCGACGTGAAAACAGAAAGGCGATCTGTCAACCTCTTCTTGACCGCTAGCCCCATGTCAGGCACAAAATAAGCGGCGCCAGTACGCCCACTCTCAGGATCCCTAGACCCGTCGGTATAAATAAACACATCACCTGAGTGCTTATCGATGAGCGCTTGAACGGCAAACTGCGGTGCCCTCCCAGCGACTCCTCTAAGCTTGCCATGCAAGCTAACATCAACAGGAGCCGGGACAAACTTCCACGGAGCTATAGCAGACAAAGCCACCGACGGGCTCACACGCAGATCACCAACCCCCGCAAGCCGCGCCTTCGCATTTCCTACCTGGCTGAAAATCATACCGCCAGCCTCACTCTGCCCCCCATCAACCCTGAGAAAGTCCCTCACCGGGTGAGAGCTCGTATGACCTTGCACATTCACCCAGTAAGCCAACAGAAGTTCTAGCCTCCGGAGCCGTAACGGCAATTCCCCCAACTCAACCTGCAGCGCCGAGACAGGGGAGGTCCTAAAAGCCCTACAGCAGATGCGCAAGGCCTGGGCTTGCTCCACATCAAGCTTCTTTAAGTTAGTCTCAGCCGCAGACATGTAGGCTATACAGCCATAATCAATAGCCGCCCTCATGACGGCCCGATAAATACCCAGGAGCGACCTTCTGCTGGCCCCCCAGTCCTGGCCGGATAGACAACGAAGCAAGTTATTCACCCTTTTGCATTTACCACTGACCTCATCAATGTGCCGACGCCAACTAAGCCTCTCGTCAAAGGTGACCCCCAAGAACCTCACCTCCCTGACCTGTTCGAGCACCTGCCCATGCAGTCGAAGGGAGACGTCCCTATGTCCATTGAAGAAACAGATCACTTGAGACTTCCGTACGGACAGTTTAAACCCCCACTTCAGGGTCCACTGCTCCACCTGCTGTATTGCCCTTTGCAGTTTCGCCTCGTAAAACCGGAGATTCCTCCCTCTCACCCATAGAGCGCCATCGTCAGCATAAAGGCTCCTCCCAACAGACCCATCCACGTCGTCAAAGATGTCCTTAATCATAACATTGAACAAGATAGGGCTACACACACTCCCCTGCGGGATCCCATTCTCCACCCCATAGACCCCAGAGTAAGCAGCGCCCACTCTGGTTTGGATACGCCGGCCAGACAGAAAGCTCCGGACCCAGTTAAACAGTTTACCCTTCACACCACACTTCCGCAGCTTAATGAGGAGCCCATCCTTCCAAACCATATCGTACGCCTTCTCCACATCAAAGAGCACCGCAATAACCTTTTCTTTCTGAGCCCTGGCCAGCTGGATATCAGATTCCAAACACAACACGGAATCCATGGTGTTCCTGCCCCTACGGAAACCACTCTGGTGCGCGGGAAGCAAACCCTGACTCTCCAAGAAGTAATCCAACCGCTCGGTAACCATGCGCTCCATCGTTTTCCCGAGCTGCGACGTCAAGGCAATCGGCCTATAACTTGAAGGGTCAGACGCTGGCCTACCCGGCTTCAGAACCGGCACCACCGTAGACTGTTTCCACGCAGATGGAACACAACCTGAATCCCAAACACGGTTGAAAAGACCCAGGACTAGCCCAAGCGTGTCATCAGTCAAATGAGAGAGCATGTCATAGCACACCTCATCTTTACCCGGGGCTGTCTGTTTCGCCTTAGAAAGTGCTCTCCTTAGCTCAAACAAACTAAACGGAAGGTCAAGGTCATCTTGAGTCGAAGGCTGGTGCCCAATCAGCTCAGAATTCTGGGCCAAAGTACTCTCCCTGTAGTGCCTTTCCGCAGGTGAGAGATTGTCAGAGCTGTGCACCGACACAAAGGTGCTGGCCAACAGTTCAGCTTTGTCAACGTCGCTGACTGCTTCAACACCATTCAGTATTAGGACCGGGGTCCCACGACGGCGCTCAACCCCATGCATCCGCTTAATCATCCCCCAACGATGTGTGAAACGTGAGGAATGACATTCAAACACAACTTACGTGTATCGTGGTCTCGTCTCGTCACATTCTTCTGTTTGTGTTTAGTTTCCGTCACGTGTTCTCCCGAGGCTCGTTCATGAGAGTGACGTACGCGCTCGGTGCGCGTACACCGTTCACCGGAAGGTTAAAAATGTATTTTTTAAGTATTTTAGAAACAGTTGAAGAGTGAAATTCCTTCTATTTTATTTTTAGACTAAAAACAATTTAGCATGTTTGGTAATTTTAGAGGCCGAACTCCTGAAATGGTCCGACCAAAAGGCTGCATTCTGCGAAGTGGCCACTACTCAATTTGGAGCCAGAGGCAGAGGGGGCGTACCCTATCCAGATATTATAATAGATCCATGGAGCTAGCAGAATAATGTTTACAAGCGAACTGTGGTCACGTGACTCGGGGTCAAAGGTGTCGCGGGAACAAACATGGCGGAAGACGCGTCCAATTCCGTGGATCCTGCGCCAGAATCGGTGCAATGTCCCGTTTGTTTGAAAGATTTTAAGCAATCTGCGATCAACAGGCACTTGGACGTTTGTTTAACCGGAAGTACCGCAAATACCAGCCCGATGACGGCGGACGAAAGCGCTCCTCCGGTGAAGAAAGCGCGGACCGGAGAAACGCTCCAGACGTCTTCTTCATCCTCGTCGTCGTCTTCTACTCCGATGTTCGCTATGTTTCAGTCCAACATAAGCAAACCATCAGAACGACAAGGAAAGCTCTACGCCAAACCAAACCCCGTGACTCCGGTCAGTAAAGGCGTAAAACGTGGGCTGACGGAAGACCCTGAGCAGGAGGTCGCAGGTCAAAGGAATGAGAAGAAGGGCCAAACAAATGGAGAAGTAGCAAAAGATCTGGCAAGGAGGGCATTGTTTACTATTGACAAGCCCCTGGCCGAAATCTTACGTCCAAAATCACTGGAGGAGTACTTCGGTCAGAATAAAGTAGTTGGAGAGCATACATTACTCAGGTCACTTCTGGACACTCAGGAAATACCGTCTCTGATCCTGTGGGGGCCTCCTGGATGTGGAAAGGTGCGTAAATAAATAGTCTAAATACTTCTGAGACCCCATAAATCAACGTGTCTTCAGCACTGATTCTTGATTGTGATTGTTGGGCCACTCACTGCACCAAGCAACTATAGCTTACTCTGTGGACTGGCATAAAAGTATTCTCATCTTGTATTTACAAAGTCACCCAGGTTTAATCAAATATGATATTGTCTTATTTGTTTTTTAGTACAGAGCTGGTTGTAGTGAAGTGGTGTCACATGTTTCAAAGCATTTCAAACACAATTTTGATCCAAAGAACAAAGATGAAGCAACATACTAGACAATGCTTAACAATAGATAGATTTTTTATGTTATTTTCAGTTTCAATGCAAAAAATAGTAGGTTCAATATATATATATATATATATATATATATATATATATATATTAATTATATTAGATTATACCATTTGGTCTTATACTTATACTCTAAAATGGATAATATAGATCAAGGTGAACTATTGCAATTCAGTAAAGTCCTATTTATGTGATAAATGTCATTATTGATTTACATGAGTGCCGTATGTCGTTTATACATTTTTTCTTCTGTTCGTCCCTACAAATTGATATTCAAACATACACTGAAATGAATTGCATTAGATTACTGGCTGCTCTTATAACACTTGCTTGCTGAGGCACAATTTGACATTTGCTGAGTTTGCTCTTTGTTAATAACACAATACAGTATTAATAACCCCTGAGGTGTCAAACCAGGCTTTATTGGACCAGGCTTATTCCATATTCATTAGCAAGATGTAGCCCAGTTGAACTTGAGTAACTTGTAGAAGGTTACATCTTTGTCCTTGTGTTTTTCAGACTACTCTAGCTCACATAATCGCCTGCTCTAGCAAGAAGAAGGGGACATCGCGTTTCGTAGCTTTGTCTGCCACCAGCACGTCCACAAATGAAGTCCGCGAGGTTATCAAACAGTCTCAAAACGAACTCCGGCTGTGCAAGAGGAAAACCATCCTTTTCATCGACGAGATACACCGTTTCAACAAATTACAGCAGGTACAGTATTGAACCATTGAAATGAACTCAAACCTATTCAAATGTAGAAGTTGTTTATATAGTATATTCAATTTTGACTCTTGCCGTTGCCTTACTTCGATGTATTTACTTTCACCTTTTGCAGGACACGTTCCTTCCTCATGTAGAAGATGGGACAGTAACCCTGATTGGGGCGACCACAGAGAACCCGTCCTTCCAGGTGAACGCTGCCCTGCTGAGCCGCTGCAGAGTGCTGGTGCTGGAGAAACTGTCTGTGGAGGCCATGGGCTCCATAATGCAGCGGGCTGTGGACACGCTGGGCCTCGGGGTGCTGCGACCAGATACAGACAGTCTCATACCTCCACATGAGTCAGATGGACAACAGTAAGTTCTCCACATTCAGGTTTTCAGACATCAGATTTAATATATTCCCCTCATGTTATTATTACATTAATACATTTGTCTTTCTAACAGCCTTTTTTTGTATTTTTGCTTGTTATTTTATATGAACAATTCTACTTCCTTCGAGTACATTCCGGTCAAGTTAATACATCATAATGAAGCATACAGATGAATACTTAATTAATATGCATATATCTACATACAGATGTTAATATACAAAAGTATTACCGACTATGCCGTAAAAGGAATGTGAAAGGAAAACCCCAATAACCTTGTGTTCTTGCTACTTTCTGTAAATATGTGTAAATCTGCTTTTCTTTCAGGCCAGTGATTTACATAGAGCAGCAAGCGCTGGACACTTTAGCTTATCTGTGTGATGGTGACGCCAGGACAGGGCTCAATAGTCTCCAGCTGGCAGTCCAAGCTCAGGTGAGCCTGGCCCAGAGTAAGACTTTACAAGGCGGCTCCGCTGTGGAGATAGTGGTGAAGGAGGCGCATGTCAAAGAGGGCCTTCAGCGATCCCATATCCTCTATGATAAAGCCGGTGAGTTCAAATGAACTTCATTTTGTTGTACCAGTTACTATGTAACAACATGTAATGACACCATTACACGGGAGTAGAGGGGTTCAGTTTGTTGTTACAAGTAACAAGGTAAGCACATTGTGAATCCCTGAGTGAAGCTGTTTTGTGATGCAGGAGAGGAGCATTATAACTGTATCTCTGCACTGCACAAGTCCATGAGAGGCTCCCATGAGAATGCATCCCTGTACTGGCTGGGCCGCATGCTGGAGGGCGGAGAGGACCCCCTTTACGTGGCACGCCGCCTGGTGCGCTTTGCCAGCGAGGATGTGGGTATGTGCATTTTGTGCTACTGTTGTGTTTTCCAAGCTTTTTAAGATAAAATCGTTCACCTGGCTTTACTACATTGTTAGGTATGGCGGATCCGTTGGCTCTTCCACAAGCTGTCGCTGCTTTCCAGGCTTGTCACTTCATTGGGATGCCTGAATGTGAGGTATGTTTAAAGCCGGAGGAATTCGTTTTCAGACCTGATATAGAAAATGACTTGCCTCTTTTCTTCTAGGTGATCCTGGCCCAGTGTGTCGTCTACCTGGCACAAGCGCCTAAGTCAGTGGATCTGTACAAAGCCTATAATAATGTGAAAGCCTGTTTGAGGAACCACAAGGGCCCACTGCCGCCTGTGCCTCTTCACCTCAGAAACGCACCCACTAAACTCATGAAACAACTGGGCTACGCTAAAGGCTACAAGTACAATCCAGCCTTCAGAGAGCCTGTCGAGCAGGAGTATTTACCACAAGAACTGAAGGATATGGACTTCTTTACCTGGAATCCCTCGGAATAACATCCTTTTATAGAATGAAAAACTAGAAAAAAAGTGTGCGGAAAAATTAAGTGTTAATAAATTTAAAAAAAAGTAACATATATATAATAAAAGGTACTTAAATAATAATCTATATGTATGGTAGAAAATGGCATATATTGTAAAACTTGTAATCCTTTTTTCTAACCTTTTTTTATTTTAACCAACAATAAAATAGCAGCAGTTAAAAGATTGATATAGCAAATCTATTTGTGTATATATAAATGGATGATATATAGGACTTAATTAGTTGCATTCAAGATCTTTATTTGGGAGTTTTCATGTCCTCAGCTTCAGTTTTCAGCCATGGTCTAAAAAACACAAATACCACAGGTTACAATAGGTCATTTTTATTGGATAACCTTGTGTCTGTCCTCACCTCTCTAATCCAGGGAATGAAAGAGGCCACACGGGTGAACATTGTGGGTCTCTTTGGTGTGTTACAACCGGCTCCATCCACAAAACTGGTCACTCCCTCCACATACCATTTCCCATCTTTGCCTTGGCAGCTCAGTGGACCTCCGGAGTCCCCCTTAAAGACCATGACATGTATATTACAGTCATGTCAGTCAGTATATTACACAGTAGAATGACTCACATGACATGCTGACTTGCTGTCTCCTCCCGCACAGACTATAGTTGTCTTAGCAGAGCTGCCCCACCAGTCACTCTGACTGCAGACACTATACTCCACCACTGGGAGGAGCGCTTGGTGGAGCTTAGATGCCTGAGGACCTCCAGCTAAATGGAACACAAGGGTTTCCTTTAAAAGCATTCAAATCATAATATTCAACTCTCACAAGCACTAAATCTAAAAAAGGATTTCGCTTGAAAACACATTTTTCTAAATGTATACAAGCACTAAAAAGCAGATTCTTTGGCCACATGTCTTATAATCACTTATAGGATTAGGAATTATACCCAAACTCAATTTCCAATTACAGACTTCACTCATGCTTTTGAGGATGTTATCATAACACATTTTCTTCCTGTTCACATCCCAGCAACATTATGTAAAACTCTTTACTGAGAATTCTTTCAATTATATTTTTGGCATTAATCAAATATTTACTGGAATTATTTACTCCAATCTAGTTAATACTAGCGTAAAATGTAAAAGATGGGGTTAAAAACACATAAAGGTTTTGTTTTGACAGTTCGTAGCATTAAAAATCTTCAAATGTAGCATTCAAACGCATTAAATTTGATCTGCTGAAGCCTGTAAAAACCCTGAAAAGAAAAAGTAAAAGAACAAGGACTTTGTCGGCTGAATTGAAATAAGATGTTGACTCACAGTAGAGGCGACCCCAGCCGGTGACATAGCACGGGTAGTTGTGAGAGAGGGAGCTGTTTTCTTGTGGAAGGCAGGCCAGCTCCACTTTGTCATTTAGAACAGCATTAGTCTGGAGCTTCAGCAGGGCAATGTCATTTCTACAAGAAGTTAACAAGCAGAGTCAAAGTTCTTTCTGAATGCTGCACGTACATGTCTGTTATTACACATTTGCAGTGTAGAAGTAGTTTTGAGTTAACGTCACAACTTTGGCCAAACAAAATTACACAATGAACAACAGGTAGTAAAATTGGGAAATCAGCAAATATTTTCTTTCCAGACACTAACTTTTGACGCTTTAATAGCTCTCAAAATCTCTAAAAGTATATTTTGTCGTGTTATACTTTATTGCTTCTCAAACAAACATGAGTACTACTTCCACTACTGCACCGCACACTTATTGAATAGTAGGACGCTTGATTTACATGTACTTACCCACAAGATGGACAGTTTTTATTCCATTTAGGATGAGTGATCATTTTTTCTACTCTAATGGATTGCTCAGGGCCCTCCACTTCATCCATGTCATGTTCAGCCAGGACCACTCGATATGTATGGAATCTATAGGTTGGATCACAGTATCAACAATTGGTCGACCAGCCGTCTTGAATCCTGTGTAGAAATGAGCTCTGCGTTACGTGATGCAGTGCGCGGCCGTCATGACCCAGTTTGGAGCGATGAGGGTCCCACCACACGTGGGGAAGAAGGACTCGAGGGAGATCTGCCAGGGCCAGCTGTACGGCCGGGCCTCCTCTCCATTCACCACCCGGTCTGTGCCAGGTGGAACGCTGGGCACACCGCACCCACGCACTGGAGCGAAACAAACCCCATTAAGCAATATCAAACTTCAACAAAATAAGAGTATAGATGGACTTACCAACTGTTACGCTCAGCAGGAGAGCAAGTGCCAGCTCCATTTCCAATCCAATGTGGGAAAGTGGTGGTAGAAATATTATTTGCGACAGAGCATGGGATTTTTCCTCCTCTTCAGCAGCTGGTTACTGTGTCCTCAAAACCTCAAATGTTTGTGCTGGTATACACAGTATGAAATGATTTGAATGTTTGTTTTTCCTTCAGATATGATTCAGATGTCTCATTTATGGGTCTATCCTTTGTAAATACCAGATTGTGTGCTGTGTTTAAAGTTTTAGTCGTTCCAATTACAGTAACTTTAAATTATAAATCAGAGGTTACACCCAGACAGTTAAGTTGGTCTTTGTTGAGGCTACACAGTAAGGTTTATAGGCAAGAAAATGCAAACGTAAGAGTCGGAGGAGAGAAACATGTATTATCCAGTAAACTATTTACAATAAAAATTTTAAAAAGGAACAGTGAAAGAAACCCAAAATGGCCTAAACAAGGATTGTGAGGGGGAAAAAAAGGGGGGGGGGGAACAAAAATAGCCTAGACTCATTATCGGATTGAGTGGTGCAAGCCAGTGGTGGTTGGTTTGAGCATTCTGTCCATGGCCTTCTTTTTAACAGGATCCACTTTGAAGCTATTCCATATTTGAATAGTTTCATCACCAGCAACAGTCGCCATTGCAGAGTTGTCTGGGCTTAGAATTACACTTAGAACTCTGTCCCCATGTCCTAAAAATGAAAATGGAAAAAAGGTAAATATTTAACAAACATTCAGACAATAAGTTAGTTTCTTAAAAATGACTCACCACTGAGCTCTGCCACCTTCGTAAATAAAGGGTACTTCCAGATAACGACATTGTTGTGGGGATATCCATGAGCAGAAACCAATTCTTTATAGTTTGGTGCAAATACAAGCGAAGAAACCTGAAAAGAAAAGCATTGAATTTGAGCACTTCCTCTCGCAGCATTTGTACGTTAGATTTACTGCCAGCATAAGCCTTACTTGTGACTGAGAGTCTATTGAACTAATGCAAGAGCCACTGTTGACGCTCCAGATGCGTATGTGTCTGTCACTTGTGCCACCTCCAGATGCAAGGATATTTGATTGCCATGGACACCAAGCTAAGGCCTACAAAAATAAATGACAGAGTTGATATCTACAATAGTTTTAACAAAGACTAAAAAAAGAAGAAAGAAAAAGTAGCAGACCTTCACTGCTCCTTGGTGTTCACTCCAACAGCGAACAGGCTGGTTCTCATTGCTGAGACCACCATCCGAGACGCGGGGCCACACACACACCAAATTGTCATTGCCGCCGCTGGCCAGGTATCTGCCGTCAGGTGACCACTTAAGCCCACATACTTCTTGTGAATGAGTGGTCAGAGTGAACCTGTGGTGTTGTGCCATTCGCACGTCATGATGGTGGATGTGTCCTGATCTAGAGCCACTATAACAAAAGTGATAATAAAAAGTGCATAGTTTAGGTTTAGATGTTAAACGGGGAAGAAGGGTAGTACATTTACAATACCTTGAAAGAATAGAGGTCATTCCAACATAGGCTAGTGACTCTGGCTGTATGGCTTGCCATGCTGCGAAGACTTTTCTGGTTCACAACATCCCACAACTACAGCACAAAAAGGTAATTCATTCCTGAACAACATTTATTGTGCTTAAGAGTATAATTGCATGTACCTGAACTTTGCAATCACTTGTACCAATAGCAAGATAGTTTCCCTCCTTGGTCCAGGACACAGAGCAGATATAATCCTCCTCGCTCTCAAGCTTCATTAGGAGAATTACATCTCCGTTATTTGCATCCCACAGGTAAACGTTGTTGTGAAGTGCCACTGCAAGCATGTTTCGACTGCTCCAGTCAATAAGATTTAGATCTGGAATGTAGATAATAAAAAGTTGATAAAATGCATCAACAAATGAAATAAAGTTTGAGACTTTACTTACAAAAATCATTACGGAGCTCAGGAGCATCCAAGACTTTGTCAGGTGTTGAGGATATGTATCTAGTCTTTCTGGTTGAGACAGGAGTTGTAGTCTGACTGTAGAGAACCTTCCAATTGTTTTGGTAGCCTGTAATACAGTGTCATACACTCAACATACCTGCATTTATAGAATGATAGGCAAGGCAAGGCAAGTTTATTTGTAGAGCACATTTCATACACAAGGCAATTCAAAGTGCTTCACAGCAGGAAAAATGCATGAAATTACAGAAACAGAAATACAATAAAATTAACTAAATTAAAAATGATCAATCCAACTGATTGTCTAAACTAATAAAATCACAAACAAAAGAGAAGAGTGCAAAGAAAAAATCCTTTCAGTCATATGCACAGCTAAACAAAACTGTTTTTAGCTTAGATTTGAACATTGTCAGAGTAGAAGCCTGTCTCACATCTTCAGGAAGAATGTTCCAGATTTTAGCTGCATAAAACTGAAACGCAGATTCCCCATGTTTTGTCCTGACTCTGGGCACCAGCAAGAGGCCGGTCCCTGAGGTCCTCAGAGTCCGAGATGGTTCATATGGCACTAACATATCCAAGATGTACTTTGGTGCAGGAACAGGACTAATGTGATCATACTTCCTGGTTCTGGTCAGGACCCGAGCAGCAGCGTTCTGGATGTACTGCAGCTGTTTTACAGCTCGTTTGGAGAGGCCAGTGAGCGGCCGTTACAGTAGTCTAATCTACTGGAGACAAACGCATGGATAAGTCTCTCCAAGTCTGGTTCAGACACTATATTTTTGATTTTGGCCATGTTTTTTAGATGGTAAAAAGCTGCTGATGTTATTGATTTGACGTGGCTATTAAAGTTCAAGTCTGAGTCCATTATTACCCCCAGATTTCTAATTTGGTTTGTAGGTTTTAGAGCGAGACTCTGGAGGTGACCGCTAACACTTTCTCTTTGTTTCTGTGGGCCAAAAAACGATTATTTCAGTCTTGTCTGAGTTCAGCTGGAGAAAGTTGTTTTGCATCCACAAACTGATCTGTTGGATGCAGTGACAGAGTGAATCTACTGGTCCATAGTCACCTGCCGATAGTGAAACATAGATCTGAGTGTCGTCTGCATAATTGTGATAGGACACATTTTCACTGCGTATCAACTGACCCAACAGCAACATGTAGAGGTTGAACAGAAGGGGACCCAGGACTGACCCTTGGGGCACTCCACAGGTCAGGGTCATGTGGTCTGAGACACAGCTCCCAATTTCAACAAAGTACTTCCTGCTTTCCAGATGGGACTTTAGCTATTTAGGGCAGTGCCAGTGATGCCCACCCAGTCCTCTAGTCTCTGTAAGAGGATCCCATGATCGACAGTGTCAAAAGCAGCACTCAGATCTAACAGAATTAAGACTGAGGCTTTGCCCGTGTCAGTGTTCAGGCGGATGTCATTTGTCACCTTGACAAGAGCAGTCTCAGTGCTGTGATGAGGTCTAAAACCTGACTGAAAAACATCAAATGAGTTGTTTATTAAGAGGAAATCTGTGAGCTGTTGGTAAACAACCTTTTCAAGGACTTTGCCCCAAAATGGCAGATTAGAGATGGGCCGGTAATTACTCAGTACTGGGGCATCAAGACTGCTCTTCTTTAGGAGAGGCTTTATGACCGCAGTTTTCAAAGACATTGGGAATGTTCCAGATTGAAGCGACATGTTAACTATGTGAGTGAATGGTGGTAACAAACTGTTCAGCACAGACTTTAGAAATCTGGTGGGTAACACATCTAGGCAGCATGTAGAGTAACTCAGACTGGTGATGATCTCATGGACAGTTTTGTCAGTTACTGGTGCAAAGTGAGTTAGCTCTAAGTGTCTTGGTGGTTTTAGGGTAATTTTTTGCATTGTGGGATTTATAGCATTTTTAAAGCCCTGAACTTTGTCATTAAAGAATAATGCAAACTCATTACACTTGGATGTGGAAATGAGTTCTAACGGCAGCTGAGCTGGAGGGTTTGTTAATCTGTTTACTGTGGCAAACAGGACAGGCGAGTTGTTACTGCAGCTTCCAATTATTTCAGAAAAATATCTTTCCCTAGTTCTACATAAGATTAGGTTGTACATGTTCAGCTTCTCTTTGTAAATCTCTTTTTGAACCTGGAGCTTTGACTTGCACCATTTCCGTTCGGCCCTGCGGCACTCCCTTTTCTGTGCCCTGACCGAATCATCGTTTCTCCATGGCGCCTTCTGCTTATTTTTTACCATTTTAGCCTTCATAGGGGCGATGGTGTCCAGAACATTCAAAACACTAGATGTAACAGAGTTCAACAAATCATTTACATTAGAACATGAGACATTTTCAAAGTTTATCATTTCCATAAACAGTGCACCTGTGCCATCACTTATGTGTCTCCTCTGAACAACTGCAGGACCAACCGGAGGTTGGGGAGAAACAGACAGGTCAAAGAAGACACAGAAATGATCAGACAGAGCAACATCGATCACATTAACATTTGAAATATTTACCCCCTTTGTAATTATGAGATCTAGAGTGTGTCCTTTGCTGTGGGTGGGGCCTCTCACATGCTGAGTAAGACTGAAGGTTTCAAGGACAGCATCAAGCTCTTAAGCGTTTCTGTCACAAATATTATCAACATGCACATTGAAAAACACCTGTAATGACCAAACCATCAAAGTCTGTGCATATGACTGAAAGCATCTCAGTAAAATCATCAATAAAACTTTGGCAGTGCTGGGGAGGCTTGTATAAAACAATGAAGAGAATGGATGGAGACCGTTTTAGCTCCATTTTACAGGATACATACTCAAATGATGAAAACACCCCAAAAGACAACCTGCGGATAATTATTTCATCTCTAAAGACAGCACAGACTCCACCCCCTTTTTTGTTTTCTCGCGTTTCAGATTCAAACTTAAAGTTAGGTGGAGCAGATTCTCTCAGAACTACATTTCCTGCGTTTTTGTCAAGCCATGTTTCAGTTAAAAACATAAAATCATGATTATAAGAAGAAATACAAATATAGCCGCAAGCGGCAATGATCGGCCCTCGCTACGCCGCCGCCACGCCGCAAGAGGAGGGGGCGCTAACGCGCCCCAATTGTCCTTTTATTACGCCTACTGCTGAATCTGTGACGCTGTCACATCTTCTCCCCTTTGTTTTACCATCAAAAAGCTATTTTATTTTGAATTCTTGGCAAAATGTGCGGCTTTGCCGCACAGACACCGTGACTCTTTGAATAAAAATGTGGATAACTTTTGATGGTCCACCCCTGAAGATGAGTCTCACCAAATTTCAGGTTAATATGTCTAACGCCCTAAGAGGAGTTTGTGAAAGTCTAAAGTGTAAACATGTTCTGGCGATTTCCCCATTGGAATAACATGGAAGGTTTCGGTCATCGTTACGGCAAAGCCATAACAATTATGACATGGGTCTCATTGACTTTTTTGATGGGGATGCCAAAATTGAGTTGTGTGTCAAATTTCATATAATTTCGCAAAACTAAATATTTAACCTCCATATAAAATCTGTAGGGGGCGCTGTGGCTCCAAATTAATTTATTTCACTTCAAGTAGGTTTAGGGCAAAGAGTTTAACAACTGATTCTAATTTGACGCAATTCGGACTTTATCTGCGCAAACGGCAGAAATGTTAAATTTGGGAGATTTCTGAAATTCTTGCTACAGTTTGCGGCTTCGCCGCACAGAGACCGTGACAGGTATCAATGTAATTTGGATAACTTTTGATGTCCCACTCCTCAGTAGCATTTTCACCAAATTTCAGCTTTTTAGGGCCAACGCCCTGGGAGGAGTTCGTAAAAGTACGACGTTTGGAAAAACTCCGAAGTCATGTTTAGCCATTTTTGAAGCAATATGGCCGACATTTGGTTGGGCGGACGGCGTTGCCGTAATAATATTTTTTACTTCTCTTGTCACCATCTACCTCTGCGCCAAATTTCATGATTCTACGATCAGATTTTTTTTGGGTCATTTCCCATCTCTCAATGCATTTTTGGTACATTTGGGAGCGCTGACGCGCCAATTTTTTTAATTTTAGAAAAAGGAAATAGCCAGAATGCAGAGAGGCACGATTTTTAGAGGTGTGCTAATTTTTGTGACTTTTCGTCAATGTTCACTGGGTGAAAAATAGGGGGGTTGGTCCCGAGAAGAAGAAGAAGAAGAAGAATATTCCGATGCGAAAACAATGTTTCCCAGTTTTCAAATATCATAAACTATACATTTTCGGAAAGCGCTCGCGCTTTCCTACCTCATGGTGTGGGTCCCTGGTCACTGACGGGTACTTTCGATAATTTTGAGTGGGCTCCGCCCACTTTGTGTTTTTGGCCCTCTATACAGTAATAATGTTCAATTTTTGCATTACATGCTTATATGCACGGAACATGCAAGAGATGGGGAACGTATTCGTGAGCTACTTAGCGCAAATGAGTGCTTTATATGGGGATGACGACCGCTTCGCGGTCGTCATCCCAATGTAAAGTGCTCGTTTAGTGCGAACTTTTGCACGGGCTTCGCCCGTTTACAACGGTAATGTTCCATTTTCCTACAACTAATTAGTATGCACGGGGCGTGCATGAGTGGAGGAGTGCGTTAGTGAGTGTTTGGAAGTGGGCGAGCGCTTCGCGCTCGATTTCGTGCGCACTACGTGCGCACTTTCGCAGCCGTGCTTCGCACGGCCTTACGAGATTAATAGGCCTCTCGCCAGCTTGTGGCGCTCGGGCCTAATAATATTCCGATGCGAAAACAATGTTTCCCATTTTCCAAATATCATAAACTATACATTTTCGGAAAGCACTCGCGCTTTCCTACCTCATGGTGTGGGTCCCTGGTCACTGACGGGTACTTTCGTTAATTTTGAGTGGGCTCCGCCCACTTTGTGTTTTTGGCCCTCTATACAGTAATAATGTTCATTTTTTGCATTACATGCTTATATGCACGGAACATGCAAGAGATGGGGAACGTATTCGTGAGGTACTTAGCGCAAATGAGTGCTTTATACAAAAATTTTTGTGACTTTTCGTCAATGTTCACTGGGTGAAAAATAGGGGGGTTGGTCCCGAGAAGAAGAAGAAGAAAGAAAGAAAGAATTAAAGCCGCAAGCGGCATCCAACGGCCCTCGCGGGCCGCCGGCCTTCCGACTCTGCTCTCTGCATTTTACAGAGATGGCGCTAACGCAATTGTCTAAGAACTAAGACAGCTACACATTGGACATGTACAATGCTGTGCTTAACCAGTGCAAATGAACACAAATGTCGGTCAAATGTGCAGCTCCAGCGCACAGAGACCGTGACACTTGGAATAAAAATATGGATAACTTTTGATGCTCCGCTTGTGTAGATTATTTTTCCCAAATATGAGCTTGATCGAGCTATTGCCCACAGAGGACTTCATTAAAGTGTGAAGCGTAAATGTGAACATTTCAAGGATTTGGTGTTTTTCCCATTTGTGACAATATATTTGCAGCTCCACGGCACAGAGACCGTACCACTTAAAATCAAAATATGGATAACTTTTGATGCCCCATTTGTGTAGATGATTTCCCCAAATATGAGCTTGATCGGGCAATCGGCCTAGGAGGAGTTTGTTAAAGTGTGAAGCGTGAAAATGTGGTCATTTTAGAGATTTCGCTGTTTTCCCATTTCTGACATATATTTGCGGGTCCGCCACACAGAGACCGTAGCACTTAGAATCAAAATATGGATACCTTTGGATGGCCCGCTTGTGTAGATGATTTCCCCCAAATATGAGCTTGATCGGACAATCGCCCTAGGAGGAGTTTGTTAAAGTGTGAAGCGTAAAAATGTGGTGATTTGAGCGATTCTACGATTTTCCCATAAGGATAACATGGGATGTTTCTGTCAACGCTACGGTTACGCCGTACAAAATATGACTTTGGCTCTCATACTTTTATGATCAGGATGGCAAATTAGAATTTTGTTCAAAATATCATGTCATTTGGAAAAACTCTATTGTTTATAGGCCACTCTGAAGGCCAAATAGTCAGAATTCTGGGAAACGTTTGCGGCTCCGTCGCACAAAGACCGTAAAAGTTATCCTTAAAATTTGGATAACTTTAGATACACCACTTGTCTAGAGGACGTACACCGATTTTGAGGTTGGTGGGCAAAACGCACTAGGAGGACTTCGTTAAAGTGTAAAACATAAAAATGTGGTAATTTGAGAGATTTTGTGGTTTTCCCATAGGGATAACATGGGAGGTTTCTGTCATCGCTACGACTACGGCGTAAAAAATTAGGCATTTTTGTGATTGGCTTTTGTGATCGGGACGGCAAAATAGAATTTTGGGTAAAGTTTAGACAATTTTGGTAAAACTAATTTTTGACCTTCAATGTTAATTTAAAGGTCACTCTGTAGGGGGCGCTATCACTGCCATTTCAATTTTGTCATCATAAACTGGTCCAAACTAGAAAGTTTAACAACTGATTCAAATTTGGTCCTAATCGGACTGGTTTTGATCAAATGGGAGCAATTTTTAGACCTGCAATATTCCAAAATAAGTTGTCCAACTTTGCGGCTGCGCCGCACACAGACCGTAAAAGGTATATCAAAAAATTGAATAACTTTAGATGCCCCACTTGTCCAGAGGACGTACGCCGATTTTGAAGTCGGTGGGCAAAACGCCCTAGGAGGAGTTCGTCAAAGTTTGACGTAAACAAAATGGCTAACTCAGCTTGTTTTCATTTTCAAAGGAAGATGGCGGCCATAGGGTAAGTTTGGGGGCGTGGCCACAATGATTTTTTTTGTTTATCCTCACGAGAGGAATGCGTGTCCCGAATTTCGTAGCTTTACGCCAAAGTTGACCTCGGGGCGTCTCCCATAGGCGCAATGTATTTTGACTTTTGTCGGTGGCGCTGTCGCGCCATTTTTTAACGAAAAAAAAAATGGCCCAGAAAAAATAAAATTTTTCGCCGATTCTGAATTTTGGGCAAAGTTTGGTGAGTTTTTGAGCATGTTCAGGGGGTCAAATTAGAGATCAAAGCGCTGAAGAAGAACAAGAAAAATAATAATAATAATAATAATAATAATATTTTTAGCAAAAACAATATAGCCGTTTTTACTATAACAACAAATGATACATCGTTTGAAAGCTCTAAGCCTTCCCGATGCCGCCATGGGGTGGAATCATCATTACGAGCGCTTACGCGCTCGTCACTCCCTATTCCGTCGGGATGCCCCGCCCACTCCCCATAGACTTCCATTGATTTGAGCAGATACAAGCATGGCCCATGCCTGCGGCATGGATTCTCGCATACGGGACGATGCCAGGAGGGTTTTTGGAGGAATGCAGCGCTTCGCGCTGCTGTTGTCAACAATTAGTGAATGGGCTACGCCCATTCACTAATTGTTGACTATTTCTGTCATAGCAGGAGTAAGTATGCATGATCCATGCCTTCGGCATGGGCTAGTTCACTGTACTTGCCAGGGGCGACGGGGTACCAAACATGCGGGCTGCGCCCGCATGTTTGGTCAGACAGTTGCAACGCTGCCTTCGGCAGCGTTGCGGGAGCAATAGGCCCTCCCCCTGCTGGGGCTCGGGCCTAATAATATTCCGATGCGAAAACAATGTTTCCCATTTTTCAAATATCATAAACTATACATTTTCGGAAAGCGCTCGCGCTTTCCTACCTCATGGTGTGGGTCCCTGGTCACTGACGGGTACTTTCGTTAATTTTGAGTGGGCTCCGCCCACTTTGTGTTTTTGGCCCTCTATACAGTAATAATGTTCAATTTTTGCATTACATGCTTATATGCACGGAACATGCAAGAGATGGAGAACGTATTCGTGAGCTACTTAGGGCAAATGAGTGCTTTATATGGGGATGACGACAATGTAAAGTGCTCGTTTAGTGCGTACTTTTGCACGGGCTTCGCCCGTTTACAACGGTAAAGTTCCATTTATGCTGTTCACTGCACATAATGTTTATCTTATTGACAACAACTGTAAAGTTTCAGATCTCTAGGAACAGGCATTTTGGTGCTGTTGACCTTTTTGAATCAAAAAGTATATTCGGAACAAGTGATCCAAATATGTGCCAACTATGCCAAACTGTTTTATTACAATTTTAACTCCTCTATGATCATAAAACATACATTTTGATGTTTTGTAGGCCACTAATACCTCTGACAGTCTGTCAGAGGCTAGATTTTTGCGCAGGAGGTGGCTAGATTTTGCGCATAACGTTTTCTGATTTTATTAGCCTTTTGGACGTGCATTTTGTTAGATATATGTATTATTATACCAATACAAAAATAAAATAAAACATTTTTTATTCTTTTTTTTTAACCTCTATATGGGAAATTCATGGGTAAACTCATATTTACACATTTTCACATATATTGTATTTAGCAGTTATAATAGGTATTAGTGGCCTCTTTTTTAATAAATTTGCAAAAATGTCTAGACTTGTGTTTTCTTTCTGTCAAGATTATGTGCTGAGTGTACATTCATGAGAAATACAATTCACTTTTTTGATTTTAGCAAATGGATGCAATGAAACAAATAATGAAAATGTTAAAGTGGTCTGAATACATTCCATAGCCACTGTATGTGCCACTGTATGTATTAAAAC
Source organism: Eucyclogobius newberryi (assembly GCF_026437365.1). Taxonomy (NCBI): domain Eukaryota; kingdom Metazoa; phylum Chordata; class Actinopteri; order Gobiiformes; family Gobiidae; genus Eucyclogobius; species Eucyclogobius newberryi. The sequence continues at coordinate 24,654,370 of NW_027315746.1, forward strand.
TAATCAGGATTGTAGCTCTGCACCTGATGGACTTTCGTCTTCCCTCTCTGTGCTGCCAAAAAAAATCATTACATAAAACACACAAAAGACATTCTGTATTCTTTTTCTTCATTCAATTTTAATTAATTTCCAGGACTTCTACAAATTCCTCAATTTGATTCATTTAGCCATCCAGATAGTCCTGAGAGAAGACCTGACAGAAGCTGCTTAAATATCACTAAAAACCCTTTTTGTCTATTTTTAAAGGTAATTTTTATAGATAATAGATCCAAAACAACTATTGCTATATTATCCACTTTTTGCTTTAGCTTCCACCTATAGTTCTAAATCATAGATAGGATAAGATAACCCTTTGTCCCACAATGGGGAAATTCCAGAGTTGCAACACAAAATAGGTATAAAAATGAGGGGGGGGAATATCAATGTTGTTTCTTTTATTTCCTCTTTTTTCTACATTTTCTGTCTTATCTTCTGGTGAGCTTCTTCTTCTGTGGTATTCCGAGGCGAGTGTAATAAAGTATGAACATGACAGAGTGACGCTGCTCTGAGCACTCATTTGAGTCTCTACAAAAATCATTTATGACAAGAAGCCTAAACTATAAAACTATAAAACACTAAGCCCATTTATATATTTTTCATGTTATATTTTTAAGTTATGTTCGGCCTGCGAGCCAGCCTTAGCATTGAGACAGCCCTCTCTTCCTCTGAAGTGGACCAGAGCGTCCACATTCACCAGCACAGAACACCTGGTTCCAGTGGATCTGTGGATCTGTGTTCTTCTGTCTGCAGCAGGCAGGAGCTGGAAACAACATTGTTGTTGTTGATTTAAAGATGCTTTGATAATCTAAATGTGTTAATACATTTTTGAGAAAAAATACTTCAAAACTGTACTTTATCCTGTGCTGCTTGGTGGAGGAGTTCAGCAGGATGCAACGTTGTGTGTTCGAATCTGGCTCTCGTTTGATGTGATGTCCTTCGCCAGTCTCATTCTCATTTCATGCTACACTGTCCTGTACAATAAAGCCTACAGGGAAAAAAAAATTATAAGAAAATAAATTGTATTTTATCGTTTGAGAATAATCTAATACTTACCTGTCTGGGTTTGGCAGATTTGTCAATGATGGATATGTTTCTTCTCTCGCATACACTGGCAGGAAGTGATTTGGAAACAACTTTAGTGGTCCGTGTAATTAAATCAAAAGAAATGTAAAAATATGTTTGATTTCAGGACAGGATTGTAGGAGGATTAAACTGGACTCAAATGCAATGTTACAAAAATGCAATTATCTCAAATGTTTGTTCCAAAATAGAATGAGAATACCTTGTGATTCTCTGTGTGCTCTCTCCGGTGGTGCTTCAGTGCAGTGTGTGGATGATACCATGGACAGCTCCTCTTTTATGTGTTGTGAACTACTCACCTGAACATGATACTTTCTGACTCTAGCCTTATGGTAAAACTGTTTTTGTGTAAAGAAAATATACTAAAATACAACATTAACAAGATAAATGAGTGTAGAAAGCCAGGTGTAATATGTTGGACATTGTGAACGCTGGCTGCAGTTCTTACAATCTAGTAACAGATTACATTAACTTTGTTTGGTATTGGAGTATATTAATAATGATAACTATGTTAGTTACTTATGCTTAAGCTTCATTGCGAGCGGTGGAATAAGGCCAGTTACGTAAACCACCCCAAAAACCTGTGTGTGGAAAACAAGTTCAAGGTCCAGGGCCAACGACAACCTGGGACATCCTGGGGAATCGTACGGGCGACACAAACGCCCCCGTCTCATCCTATCCTGTCCATCCTGTGGAGTCGTTTCTCCCCCGTATTCCACCGGGGGTTAAAGATATGGATGGTCAAAAACGTCTCATTTCTTGTAACGTTGTGTTTCTTATCTCTCTGAGTAAAAGATTTAGGACCAATCATTTGGTCCTTCGAATGCCGGATTCCAACATGCCTAAGACTCCCGACGAGATTTGGTGACCCAGGAAAAGTCTGTGGCCACAGCAAAGAGACCTGTTCAAGGCTGACTCGCCGACTCTTGGCGGGGTCCGACGGTTGAAGGAAAAATCCGAGGAGAAGGGAGACAACGGAAAAGTAAGGAAGTTGAAGAAAAACTTAAAAGAAAGTCAGACGAAAGTGTTTGTGAGGGATAGTGGAGGAGTGCAAGCATATTATCGGGGGAAATAGAGGTCGTGGGAGAAATGCAAGGGGAGGAAGTAACCGAGGTAGAGCAGGGCGTTATAAACCAGATCATCAAGGAAATCAGGGCGGGGCCAATACAGAAGGTAAAGAAAGATTATGGTGACAGTGTGGTAAACCAGAACATATCAAAGGAGACGTGAAGGTTACAACAGAGAATATTCACCATGACTAGGCCAAAATGAAGGGGAATATTGGATGGACGAGACTGAAACTCGCCAGACTTGTTCCCTAACCCAAGAAACTACGACTGGAATGACCTAGAGAACTCAGAGATGGGAAAAGAGTGGGAGGACGAACACATAATGGCAAATATACAGGCCGCGCATAAGACCAAAATCTGAATACAGGCTTAAATAAATTAATAAGAACTTCATGGGTTAATTATGTAAAGAAAAAAATAAAGAAGAAAAATCCAAGACTAAAAGTAATAAAAAAGTTTGCTTGATTCAAAAGTGTGATGGAAATCTTAATTTAGAATTTAAATCAGAAAAAGGTTTATTGCCATTATCAATTAACAGAATTCACAACATAGGAACTTGTCTTGGTGATTTGGTGCAAATAAAACAACCTGAATCGAAAAGAGAAACAATTCAAATCTGCTAAGATGCAAAATAAGTTACAACTTTTTAGAATAGAGGTAAAATAAATATTTGAGACATGGACGACAATGACTGAAGACAAAATAAGCTATTTTGGGAGCACCGATGCCAGACTATTTTTTTTTTTTTTAATGAATTGTCATTTTTTGGACTTACAAATTAATGCAGGTGCAGGAAGCTATACAGAGATAGTTTAACCTCTAAATAACATTAGATATAGTAATGAACTGAAGATGACTGATAGTATAACTTGGACAGAAGAAGCAGAGCTTTCACAGATCTAAAACAAATGCTAATATCTAGTACTTTTTTGGCTTTACTGGATTATAAAATAATTTTGAGCTAATGGTGGAATAAAATATAAATGGATTCATGATGATTTTAATAGGACAAAGTCAGTGTTAATCTTAAACCTGTGAATTTATAACTCTTGCGTTTCAGCACTACAAATGACTTATAGGACTCATCCCTGATAAAAGGACTTGTTTATTACATCGATGGCTCAAGATGAAAACAACTCAGAGCAGAGTGAGGTGGGCTATGCCATTGTCACAGATAATGCTGTAGTTAAAACATGAAAACTACAATTAAGTTAATTGGCAAAAAGAGGTATAACATCAACAGGAAAACCTGTGACATATCAATGACTGCAGACATTATTTAAAGCTATCTAAGCTATGTTGCCAATCTGTAAATGTTCAGCCTACATAAATGACAGATTCAGTTTATAAAGGGGACGCCTTTGCGGACCAACAAGCTAAATTAGCAACAAAAAGACAACAAACTGAGATCTTACACACAGAAGATAAACAATCAGATTACACAATAATGCTAGGCATGCAAGGAAATGCACCGGAGAAGGACAAACAATTGTGGGAAAGAAAAGGTGCAACCATCTAGTTTAAGTTGATTGAGAAAACATCTCATTAAAACTTTAGATGAAAGAATTAGGGCAGAAAATGTTCTGTATTTCTGGGATAACTACACTCTAATTAATTAACTAATTAACTAATTCTGTACCAAGCGATTCTTGTGTGCAGGACAGATAAATGCCAAACCGGGTGATTGGATATTCATCTGAATGATAAGAAAAGAACTGGTCCAGTCCGTGGTGAAAAGAAGCTTACCAAGTTTTGCTGACAGAGGAGAGTGACTTGGATTAAACAACGGCTCCTGAAGTGATCTGTAATAAGTACAAGTATTCTCCGATGGCCTGTATAGGTCCAGTAAAGAAATATTTGACCTTATAACAGTCACAAGGGGAATTAAAGGACAACTGGTGTTGAGTGCGGTTGTTCTTATCCTGCTTGTGACCAGTCCCTGAATGCTTCCAGGGACCAATGATGACAACCAGAAACGAAGTCAATGCTCACATTCGGGGCGATAGAATGACAAAGGTTTTAGTGACTCAACAACGGACTAAAAATGTTTTTAAAAAAGGAGGAAAAGGAAAATGTATTTAAATGAGCAGTAATATTGAGTCATGATTATTTCCTGTCTCAAACAGGGGGGAGGTATTACAAGTAAACAGATAATCAGAATATATACAAAAAAAAAAAAAAAAAACTGGGTTAATAGAACTTGTTCGTCTCAACGTCAGTGAAGAAATAAAGGCCTTTCAGGAAGTGAACGTGCTAGTAACCTCTCCTTCCTCAAGGTGAAACAGAGACTGAAACCTGAAGAACTTTTACTTTGAAGAAGAAGAAAACAAGGAAATTTGGTCACAATTGCATGCTTTCGCCTCTCATTACTCCGAACATGTTGAAGCTGAGCATCCTGTCCCGCCACGTGCTGCTGAACTGCCAACGTGGTCTGAGGTTTTGGTGAAATCCCTCTCCAGGAAGTGAAATCAACCTCGCTGGCACGGGCCATACAAAGTCACAGCGCCATCTACTGCCGTCCAGTTGGAAGGAAAACGACAGAAGTGGTATCATTATTCTATGCTACGCCCAATTGACTCTTGATCATGTTGCCGTTTGATGTTCTGGATAGAATCCAGATCAACAGGGGGAGGGGGAAAACGACAGAAGTGAGATCGGTAGGGAAATCCACTCCCTGGCTAAGTGAAGCTGACCCAATCTACGTCGATGCCATAGGAGTCCCACGGGGTGTACCAGATGACCGCAGGATTTGAATCATTATCTTGCCCGTGGTGTACTATAAACAAAAACGTTGATAGAATTAATTACATCCATTATAATATTCAGAGATTGCGCCATGATAGGGGAGGAGCAATGGTACAACATTGCTCCTTTTATACCGAATAACACATGCAAAGGGGGCCGTTTGACCCATGTTGTTGACGGATTGTGCACACTAAATAAAAAGATGAAAAAGCATTCAGGGGTAGACACATTCATGTGGGATACATGGATGAATTACTTATGAATTATGAATTACATGGATGAATAAGGGTTAATGGCCTCTGTGATACCGCCCCTCGCCGTTTTCCTAGCCATCTTGGTCTTGTGTGGGTGTGGCTGCATACCTTGTATCAAGACCCTCATTACCCGCCTGGTGGAACGAACGATAGGCGGCTTTGTGGCTCAGGCAGGCGGAGGTCAGTATATGTTGGTGCCAAAGGAAGAGGCTTTCCTCCCGGAGGAAGAGGAATGTTGTCGACTCTAACCTTTCCCTTTGTCCAGTGTGCTGCGCTGTGCTTTATTTTTCAGAGTTGTCTGGTGAGCTGAACAATGGGAAGTTTTTTAACTAATGTGCCTCCTTTACAGTTTTGTAGTAGACATATTTATATTGATGCACAGTTTACTCACCAGGGATGGTTTAGTTCTATGTAAATTATTTTTATCTGGGTTCTGATTGTGATCTCCTTCAGAGATCAACAGGGGGAATGAAGTATATTAATACTAACTATGTTAGTTACCAGGCCAGTTACGTAAACCATCCCAAAAACCTGTGTGTGGAAAACAAGTTCAAGGTCCAGGGCCAACGACAACCTGGGACATCCTGGGGAATCGTACGGGCGACACAAACGCCCCTGTCTCATCCTATCCTGTCCATCCTGTGGAGTTGTACGAGGGGCGTACAAGGGTCCGTGCCGGACCACAAGAGGGCTCCGTGACCCGGACTTCGTCCACGCACACATTGCACAATTATATTGTGTGACTATTCAAGCCTGGGTTCATGAGATATGTGTCGTCCTTTTGTCTGACTGGCATTAAAGGCACACGTAGAAGTGTGAATGTCAGGGAGCTCAAGGCCCAGGCGCGCCTGTATTAGTAATCCTCGGTTAGGTTGAATAAACTTTTTGGGACTGATTCGGATGGCTCCTGGTCTCTCTCCCTTTGATGCGTGAACGCGCTCTGCAAGGGTAAAAGGTTGAACCCTTCAGTATCACATTAGTGAGACTTCTACGTAGTCTTCCTACTACTAGAAGAAAACCAACAATATAGCAATATTTTAAAACTACTTAAGATTGAAAATAGATAATAAATGTAAAACCTATGTAGGGAAGTTGAAATTGGCGGAGCTGAAGGTGGCAAATGCTGCTGATTTGGTGTTGCCAAGCCCTGAGTCTCAGCAGAGGCGGAGGAGGAGGGCTCGTCTGAGCTGTGATCAGACTGCTTCTTCTTCGGGGGTTCTTCCTCATCTTCATCATTCCTGTGGCGCTTGAATCCACTAAGAGTGAGAAAATCCAAAGCAGGACCCATGGGGGGAGGGCCAGGAGCAGGGGAAGAGGAGGGCGCAGGGAGGGCAGCAGCAAGAGAAGGCGGACGATGCTCCTCTTCCTGGCTGGGCTATGGAAAACATTTCCATTGCCCAACATGGTGTTCCAATGGAAACCATTGGAACACCATGTTGCAAATCTCATCCTGGAACACGCTGTCCCAAATCTCTTCCTGGAACACGCTGTCCCAAATCTCTTCCTGGAACACGCTATTCCAAAAACTCCACCTCAGGGAAACGCTGGTTGTTGTCCTCATCTTCTTCCTGCACGTCCTCATCTTCTTCCTGCATGTCCTATTCTTCACTGCTGTCCTCCGAAACGTAACTGCAGTATCCAGAGTCCAAGTAATCCCAGTCTGAGCCATCAGAGTCGTCCTCCTGACCATCAAACGGCTGTAACTCACCTTCCGCAAGAGCGTCCCCTGGAGCGCCCCATGGGTCCAGAGCCACTGCAACATTTTACAACATGAACAACAAAAGATTACAAATCTTTTCTTGTTTTGTAAGGAGTCAAACATCTACACACAAGTTTACAGATATGTCCAGCTGCTGTAGCCAGGGATTTGCAAAGGTGTGCCAGTGCTGACCAGAATAGGTTTAGTAGGTCTCTAGGCCTACTTAGCAGGAATTTTCTTTTACTTTTTTGGACGTTTTCCCTCATACTTGCACATCTATGTTAGCACTCGCTCTTGACTCAGATGTTTGGCTGGTTAGAAACAGCTGCTTATGGGCAAAACTGTTCATATCATTAAAGGCGTAATGGACGATTTTTCACTCAGCACTCAGGCGGAAGTGCGCACTCCCCCGTGCTGACTGACACAACACACACATGCGTTTGTTTATTAGCGCGACGGATCGCATCGCATCTCTCGTCTCCCGTAGATTTCTGTCTCTATTGAGTCAGCTCGAACTGTCTTTCTCCATCTTAATTTTGTCCTGTACCCTGAGGGAACTATATTATGATAGATCAATGCGCTTAGACACACAGAAACCTGCTGCTCTCCTGGGGACGAGCCGACGAGGCTGCAGTCCACGCCACGAGGAAATGAGACTCAGAAAATCATCCATTAGGCCTTTAAGCATTTTGATTATTTAACGCATTCTTTCTTTCTCTTTTTCTTTCTCTCTCTCTCTTTTACTCTCTGTCTCTCTTTCTCTCCTTGTTTTTTTATGAAGCAGGGGTGTCCAAACCTTTTTCACAGAGGGACTCATTTTGAATGTTTTACGGAGCAGAGGGCCTCAGACAACCTGACAATGAAGTGAACCATTCAAAATGTTGCATTTGACAATTTCAATGAACCCCCACACCTTTAATAAGACTTGGAAGATTAATATTAGGTTGGTAAAACAAACATGTTTGATTTTTTTTTCCAATTTTAGACTAAAAAGTACAACTTTTTGTGGTTTGGGCCAACTTAGCAGAAAGCCTGAGTGCCAACAAAAATTGGTCTGAGGGCTGCATTTGGCCCCTGGGCCATAGTTTGGACACCCCGGGTGTCGTATAACACATACTTTGAAGACGTACAACTACAGTAGGTGGCGATAAATGCAGCTTTTCAGTTGGCTGCCAACTGCCATTAAAAGTAAGAAGTGACTGATCTTACCTCCGGGGTCCAAGTCGTTTCTGACCAATTGTGCCATTTTTAAACTTGATCAACTTGAGCTTTCAAATTCTCAAAACACACTGTATTCGAAACTGTGACGAGCATTACACAGTCAGTATTAGTTCTTGCATTCTTTATTATTATTTTCTTTTCTTTCTTTTTGGCATTCAAAGTTAATTTTGTGGGGGTTAGTCATCAAAGTTGTGACTTTTCCTATCACTTAGAGCAGCGTAATGTTGGTGCTTTGTAACATCATCGTCATGGCAACTGTAAAGGATATGGTCGTGCATTACGCCTCTCTTTTTCTCTCCCTCTTTCTCTCTCTCTTTTGTTTACATTATAGCATAAAACACATACTTTGAAGACGTACAACTACAGTAGGTGGTGGTAAATGCACCTTTTCAGTTGTCTGCCAATCGCCATTAAAAGTAACAGAAGAAGAAGACATAGACACTATTAGATACTTAGATCTTTATTGAGTGACTGCGTAATCTTCTTACTTTTGATGGCAGTTGGCAGCCAACTGAAAATGTGCATTTACTGCCACCTACTGTAGTTTTACATCTAAATTCTTCTTTTTTGGAGTTTAATGGCGGTAGGTATCCAGATCTTAGCCCTGAGGGACACAGAAAATACTGCCTGTGAGGTCACAAAAATCCAGTGACTACCCACCCCTTTTCGTGGCCCACTCACCGTGCCTGTATGGCCAGTTCCTGTGATGTTCGGCCGTAGTAATCTGTCTCGTTTCTGTGGTCCCTCATCCCTTTTTGCTGGTGCGCCGTGTGCGTTGCTCCTGGATTGCCCAGATGGATTGTGATCAATGAAATGTAAATTGTTCTCCAAAAGTTATGAAAGAAATGACATTTAACGTTCAGCAAACATTCAGTAACTGACTGAGGCATCAGTAGTATTATCATGGAAAGTTCTTATTTTAAAGGTGCACAATGTAACTATTCTGATGGAGGTACTCGACTACTTAGAACAGACCCCTTGCCTATGTTTCGTAGGGCATATGATATCTCCATGGAGACAAGCAGTTGCCCCTCCAGGCCCAGTTAAAGGTCCCATAACATGCAAAATCGACTTTTCAGAGCTTTTAACCTTCTTACATTGCTATTTGTGCTTCATATATGTACCCAGAGTGTTTTTTTGATTGATTCCCGCAGTGTTTAGCTATATTACAGACTATCTCCTTTCCTCGAATCTCCAAACTGACGGGCGGTGGGGCAAGACCGGGTCATAAGGGCAAGCACGCGTCATCATCCCCCTCACCCCTCACTTGGCCCACGATTTGACAAAAGAGTTTGATTTGATGGAACACTGTGGCTCATGCACTTATTCTATATTTTCAAGGCAAGAGGCGTAACTTAACCTCCTTACTTAAACGCTTCCACGTTTGTTTGTATTTACTGCAGAGTCAGTTCAGGTGCACAGATAACTACAATAGACTAAATGTTTTGCTCTGTATATCAACTCTGAAGTTGTAATGCCCATAAACTGAAGCACAGCATTGGTGAAATTACACTTGTTTTTCTTCATACATTTCAGTTTATGAGAACAAACGCTTTGTAATTTATTTTAAAGGTGGTATGGACGATTTTTTTCAGCAATTTTTTTTTAATCATATTTCCTCGTGGCGTGGATAAATCATTAGTCCTGCCACGTTTCAATCATAAAACGCACCTACCGCTCACCTGCAGCCGCGTCTGGCTCGTCCCCACGTTTCCATGTGCCTAAGCGCATGGATCTATCATAATATAGTTCCCTCAGTGTACGGGGTAAAATGAAGACGGAGAAAGACAGTTCGAGCTGACGCAGAAGTGGACTGAAATCTACGGGAGACGAGAGATGTGATGCGCTCCGTTGCGCTAATAAACAAACGCACGTGTGTGTTGTATCGGTCCACACGGGGGAGTGCGCATGCGCACTTCCGCCTGCGTTCTCAAATCGCCGAAAAATCGTCCATACCGCCTTTAATTGATCCAGTAATTGCTTCAAAAACAGTGTAGGCTATATAAAGCTTTTTATTTCTTGTATTTTTTTTATTGTTTTATGTTTTACGATATGTTCGGCCTGAGCGTCGAAATTCGGCCCTAGAGTTTGACACCCCTGCTCTAGAACTAATAGGACAACAACAATACACTGACTGAACACATTTAGTAGTATGTAGCTCGTGAAGATTTGGAGCTTGCATCACAAGAGAACAGGTTTGGAAGTGACAGCAGCAAACATTTAATGTTGTTTTTTATTTGGACATTTTAACATAAAAAATGCAGTTCCTGCAAACAACATATCTAACTCGGTTCTGTTTGTGTCAGCATTTATTTAAAAAAAAAAAAGTTTTCGTTCTGTTTAATGACGACAATACATATTATAATATTATATTATAATAGATCCATGTAATACATGCAACGTTGTCTGGCTCGCGGACAGAGGGGGCGTGTCTCCTGCGCACAGACAGTGGGTTGGAACTACGTCACCACAGACAGTGGAAGGATCACTTCCGCTTGGGGGTGTAGCCGTTTAGCCGCCAAGAAGAATAAATTATAGTTTAAAGATGGCGCTGCCCGGTGTTTTACTCGTGCGGATGAGAGCACTCTGCAGTTTGGGCAAATGTGTTCAATCAAGTGTCCAAACTGTAACAAACTGGAGCGGGGAAATGCGATGGTATCGGACCAAAGCCCGGAGTCTGCAGGACCACGTGACAGACCACGATCAGAGCAAACAAGGTGAGTTTTAGCATCGGCGGCTAACGATGCTAACTGTTGACAGCTCACATAATGCAGCAGGACTTCAAGGGCATCCTCGTTTTGTAAAGATGCTGATCTGACGTTCTTTGTTTTAATGATCCTAACGTGTTTTTTTAAAATTATTGTTTGTGTTATTTGTAACCGTTCTGTGTCCAGGAAACCTTAATCCCAGTCTTTTGAAGGACTTTCCAGATTCTAAAAGTCTTCTGCACAATGCAATCTCCCGTTCTCTGGGCATCAGCGACACTTCCAGACTGGTTCAGTACAGCTGCAGTGAACATGCGGGTGTCAAGGTTAGCAGGAGGAATGGACATGAATGCATTGAAACAAACGAATGTGCTGGAATAATACACACTATCTTCTACTATCTACGTTTGATGGGCATATTTTGATTATAGAAAGCAACAGTGACCGTGCTCTGGCCTTGTAAAATTGAAGAGGAGGCTTATGCTTCCAAAAAGATTGAGGCTGAACGGGCTGCTGCAGCTGCTGTGTGCCAAAAACTCAAAGTAAGTCTGGCTCTCCTTCTATAACATCGCTCTCATTTTTTATATTTAGAATGTACTTATGATTAGGGTTGGGGTCCCTTTACCACTCACTATGGCGTTGATAAAAACATAGCTGTTAGAGACATTTAGCAAGTGACCAAAATATTGTTCATGTGCAATACTGATTTAACCATGTGCAATACCGTCATTTTCATGTGCAATTACTGTTGTACTCGTATGCAATAATGTCACATTCATGTGCATATAACTGATGAAAATGGAGCGTTTATTTTACCATTATTATTAGTATTATCTTGTCTTGCGCTAGCTGTTTTTATTTTATTTTATCTTTATTTTCCCCCTCCATTCCTTATTAAGAAATGAGAGGTTTTGCCCATAGGAGTTTTTGTTTATAAGAGTTCTTCTATTAAGAGTGTTTTTAAGCTTTCTTCAAGTTATCTATCCTTTTCCTTTGTATCTACCTGCGTTGCAACAATGAAATTTCCCCATGTGTGGACAATAAAGGATTATCTTATCTTAAACAAAGAACTAGCATTCCATGCTATAGGGATATACAGATAGGGTGACTGCCTGTCCCACTTATTTAAAGAAGGTCATATCTTTTAATTTAATTGTATAAAAAGTGAGATTTATAAACATGATTATCTATATATATAATCAAAAAACATAAAAATAACTCTAAACCTTTTTATGGCTTTCTGGTTTGTGTTGACACCTATCGGCATTCCAATGTCCAAGTGTGTTATGATTTGATTATAAACCGAATATCATAATTATCTAGGAGCTGAAGTTAATCCCTCCATGTCCCACCACTTTTATTTTATTTTTTATTAGAAGCTTGTAGTGTTTGCAGCGACATGTCAAAAGTCCAAAGCTCTTACATTTCTGAAGTTTTCAACGAAAGCCAGGTTCTGTATTTAGCATTTTAAAATCTCCATCATACATTAGGCTAACTAAATTCTCTGAAGTATTCTTAGGACACACTTTTTTGAATATATTTGTGTGTCTGGGATTTGATGGTGCTCAGAGGGAGGTTGGTGTTTTCTGTACCACACTATTGAGGGATATTTTAAGCACTAAAGGCCACGAGGATAATGTATGTTTTGTTATTCCTTGCAGGACATGGGTGTGATTGGTCCAAACAATCAACTCCCACAAAGAAGAGCGGGCAGAGGAAGAGGAGGGAAGAAGTCGATCCTTTTTGACAAGGAGGATTTTGGTGAAGATAACACTCGTGTGTCTAGATCAATATCAAATGGACAAAAAAGTATGCCTATTGAAGAAAATCCAGAAGTTTCTCAAGCGGTTTCCCTTTTTCCACAACCCAAGTCTCTCCTCACCAGGGTCATCCAAGTGGCCACGTCTTCTCATAGAATCAGGGTGTGTAGCATCAACAGGGACTAGTAAAAAAGTGAAATCGTTGCCCATATTATGCTTTCTATATTTTGTGTTTGCAGGAGCTGATGCAGTATGAAACGACTGGGGGAAAAGTTAAAACGTGTGAGCTGACACTGCGTTGGCCCGAAGAGATCAAATTTAAAGCCACAGCAAACGGCAGAGCGACCGCAGAGAAGAGGGCGGCCGCTTTGGCATGCGTAAAACTCAAGGTATCAATCATTGTCAGTACCACTTTAAACCATTTTAATGTGATGAACATACATCTAAATGTGTTCTTAGGAACTTGAGCTGCTGGATGAAAACAACAACCCCCTGTCTCATGCGAAGTACCACCGTGAGCTGGTGAAGGAGGTTGGAGAGAGGGAGAGGCGGCCATTTCTGCTAGACGTCCCAGAATATCTGGAGAACAGTATAAAATCATACCTTTCAGAGGTGAGTGAATACTGCAGACTTATGAAAAGCTTTTACGTTAGTATTGTAGAAAAAAAAAAACTACACTGGCACTATTTTTTAGAATGTTTTTTATTTGGTTTAAAGTAATTGTCAATATATCTAATTTTGTGATACAAGCCAAGCAAATCTCATCTCTCAATGTCTCATTTTTCTTTTCAAATGTGTTTTCTTAGACATATTTGTATCTTATAATATTTTTCAACTGACTTATTTTAGTGAATAAATTTTAAAATAATAACTATGTGCTGCCCAGTGGCCAAGTGGTTAAGGCCACAGTTTCGAGTTTGAATCCTGGCCCGACAATTTACTGTATGTCCTCCCTTCTCTCATTCCCATTTCACAATAAGCTGTCCTGTCTAATAAAGCATCTAAAATATGGGCTAAAAATAACTACATTCCTTTATCATTGGATTTATATAGCGCCTGTCGTGACTCTCAAAGTCCATGGTATTCGCATCACAGCTAAATATACAAAATGCTTTGTTATAATTGACTTTTATGGGCAAAATTTTCAGTGTAGTAAGAAATATCTCATTATCTTTCTATTTAGCTAACATTATTGTATTTTTGTACATAATCAGTATCCAGTAGCAACAGAGGTCCAGAAACTGTGGGAGGAGGAGGAGCAGGTAGCTCAGCTGCAGGCGGAGGAGGAGGATGAAGACCCTCTAACAGACGCCATTACGGGCCGACCATACAGAGCCATGTCCTCACAGCAGGCCCAGCAGCTCAGCTCGTACCTGCAGGAGCAGTGGGAGACGGCGGACCCCGGCTTCACTGTGGAGCTGCCCGTCGATGCCCATCAACAGAGAGTGCTGTCTGCTGTCCAGTCCTCCAGGGTGGTCGTGATCGCAGGGGAGACGGGATGCGGAAAAACAACCAGGATTCCCCGCTTTCTGCTGGAGGAGCGAACGAGGGGAGGAGAAGGGGCCGACTGCAACATCCTGGTCACACAGCCCAGACGAATCAGCGCTGTGTCTGTAGCACATCGAGTGGCTCAGGAGATGGGCCCAGCTCTCAAACGCTCTGTAGGATACCAGGTACACGCACGACCTATGCGATTACAGCTTCTATAGTGATAAAGTGATTCATGACTTATAATGTACAAATACAAACAAGGGAAATAAAACACTCATTCAGAACCCAGCTACTAAAGGTTACATTTTATATTGAACTATTTGAGCTATTCTAAAGTGTAGTTAATCAGCATATGTCGTCTTTTGGACTGTAAGTAAATGTGTCCCTATCCAGTTATTAATGTCATCGAGAACAGAATGTTGATTATGTATCGGAGAAATGAAACAAAAATAATGACCATAACAAATAATGTAGTGAGAAAAAGAAGAGACTCTTAAGACTAGCTTCAAATGTTTGTTTTTGCCTTGTTCCCAGGTGCGACTTGAGAGCCGACCTCCAGAGCACAGCGGGGGAGCCTTGCTTTTCCTGACTGTGGGCGTCCTGCTAAAGAAGCTCCAGTCAAACCCTCATCTCAAAGGCATCAGTCATGTGGTGGTGGATGAGGTGCACGAGCGGGACATAAACACTGATTTACTGCTGGCTTTGTTGCGCACCAGTCTGACGGAAAACCCTGACCTCCGGGTGGTGCTCATGAGCGCAACAGGCGACAACCACAGACTGTCCCAGTATTTCGGAGGCTGTCCGATTGTGAAAGTGCCTGGCTTCATGCACCCAGTGAGGGACAGGTTCCTGGAGGATGTGCTGAGGGAGATGGGAAGACCACTGCCACGCCAAGACAGTGAGACGAGGGCTGAGGTAAGATGGCGGATTGTTTTTAGCCTTTCCCAAGTTTAGATTAAAAAAAGGTCTTCCTTAAGAAAAGTATTATACCAAGGCCATGAGTGTTTTTCCAAATCCAATGTCACAGGATTGTCCAATTGCGGTGTGTTTTCAGGTGGAAAAAGATGATGCGACACTAGATTGGAATTTGGTGGCTGATGTAATTGAACACGTTGACAAACATGGAGATCCAGGTAAACCTTTTTTGGTGTCTTGCATTTTAAAAAACAGTTTGATTGTATTTTGGTCATGCCTTAATTGTATGCGTTTCCAGGGGCTATACTGTGTTTCCTTCCTGGTTGGCAGGACATCAAAATGGTTCAAGAGAAACTCTCATTTAAGCCCAATTTTTCATCAGGAAAACAGATGGTTGTGCCTTGTAAGTTCATCTAAACACATGTTACCCAATGCCCGCTGGAGAAAAGACATTGATTATTTGAATATTTTCTGGTAGTGCACTCCAGTTTATCAGTGGCCGATCAGCAGACTGTGTTCCAGCACTCACCTCCAGGCCAAAGGAAAATCGTTCTAACTACTAACATCGCTGAGACGTCCATCACAATCGATGACATCGTGCATGTAGTGGATGCTGGAATGCACAAAGAGCAGAATTATGACCCAAGAACTAAGGTCAGTGCTGAGGAAATTGACGAACCATTGTTTTTGTATTTACCGCATTCAATAAGTTAGTTTTTATTTGTTTGTTTGTAGGTCTCCTGCCTGGACACAGTTTGGATTTCCCGCTCCAACGTCACACAGAGAAAGGGCCGAGCAGGACGATGCCAGCCAGGACACTCGTACCACTTGTTTTCACAGAAGCACCTGAAATCTATGACTCCCTTTCCCATTCCCGAGATCCTTCGCACACCTTTAGAGAATTTAGTTTTACAAGCTAAAATTCACTGTCCTAGTATCCAGGTACAGAAAAAAATAAATAAAAAATTCTAACATGTTATTTTAATTTACTGGATTATGGTTTTTTTTTGTGTTTGTTTTTGCAGGCTATAGATTTTTTAGCACAAGTACTTGATAGTCCTGATAAGGGAGCAGTTAAAGATGCTGTACAAAACTTACAAGACATTGGTAAGTATTTTCTCATTTGCTTCAATATGGTAATTCAATATTATTTCCATTTCATGCCAAAACAATATTACCCTATTTTCGGGACTATAAGTCGCACCTTTTTTCATAGTTTTGGCCGGGGTGCGACTTGTACTTATATTTACACTTATATACTTGTACTCCGGAGGGACTTATATGTGGTATTTGTTATTTTCACACTTGCGACCTCATTTCATACTCCAGTGTGTCTTGTATTTGTTTTTTTCTTCTCTATTATGCATTTTTTGGCTGGTGCCACTTATACTCCGGTGCCACTTATAGTCTGGAAAATACGGTCAATTTTCAAGATAATCTAATCCTAAAGTAAAACTGTGCTGGCAAAGTCCTTCTGAATCATTTAATTTTATTTGCAATCCAAGTCATTTTAATCGATGTGTATATATACACATTTTTGTGATGTTTCCTGTCTATCTCATGCCGATGTTGACCCTTTTGCAGGAGTACTGGACAAAACGGAGACCCTCACGCCTTTGGGAAAGCGCGTGGCCCACATGTCGTGTGACCCTCGTCTGGGTAAAGTGCTGATTCTGGGAGCCTTGTTCCGATGCGTCCTCCCTCTGCTGTCTGTGGCCGCCTGTCTCACCCGGGACCCTTTCCACAACAGCCTACAAAACAGAGCCCTCGTCAACAAGGTTGTGATTTACTCAGCCATGTTATGAGTTTAGAAAATGTATGTCTTTCAAGTTGGTAATAATTGTTCCCTCGTTTAGGCTAAGGAGTCTTTGAGCCAGTCTAACTACAGTGACTATCTGGTATTGAGTCAAGTCGTTTTAGGCTGGAGAAAGCTTCAAAGGGAGGGAGACCGAGAGGAGAGGGATGAATATTTGGATAAGTACATTCTGTCCAGGACTGGGCTACGCTACATCAAAGGTATGTCTCAACTTTTGTTGTTGTTGTTGTTTTATGGCGGTTGGCATCCGAGTGTTGCATTACCGCCAGACTTTATTCCTCAGACGTTTCGTAGTCCTCAGACTCTGTCGTAGTCCGTAAAAGTACTCCCCCCATTGCTTTGGCGTACAAAGCCCATGAGGTCATGATGTGTTTTTGTGACTAGAATAGTTGTTGTGTCAGAGACCAACCGGCTTTATTCCAGGGAGACTCTTCTTCACCTTCCTCGCCCTCTTTGACGTTCGGTTAGAAGTCCTTCTTCCATCACTTTGGCGTTTCTAGGCCCACGAAGTCCAAGCGCGTTAGAACATCCTCTTGCTCCTCATCCTCGGCTCAGTCTCCAACACCCCCCACCTCTATAAACGTTTACCCAGCCCTGTGCTACATAAGTAAGCAACCACAGCCTGACACAAACCCTGTGACTGGATCGCCAGAACGTTCCGCAGATTGAACTCCCGCCCATTATTCCGAAACCACAAGGCCAACCCGGCCCTTTCCCTATCATAAGCCTCACAGCAAATCAGCACATGCTCGACAGTCTCTGGCACCTGACAGTGACCACACAGACCGGTCGGATGTTTGCCTATCCTACTCAGTGACCAATTGAGTCCAGTATGGCCAATCCTCATGCGGGCGAAGGCCCTTTCCTCCCACGCGTTCCTGCCCATAGACCCGCAAGGACCCACACTACCCTGTATGTGATAGAGATGCCGTCCAGTAACACAGTGGCTCCAAAATTCCTGCCAAAGGCCGACCACATGACTCTTGATAACAGGCTTGATTTCAGACTTGCCCAACTCAACCGCCACATCAATTGATGGCCGCCGAAGGGAATGTTTAGCCAGTGCATCAGCCATTTCGTTACCATCCACCCCCACATGCGCAGGGACCCAAATGAAGGAAACCCTCACATCCTTCCTGGACAGGGAGAGCATCAGACAGAAGATGCCATTCAACACATCCTGTCTGCAATCCGATTTCCCAGATTTAATGCTTTGCAATGCAGAAAGGCTGTCAGAGGCCACCACAATGCCGCAACACTGCAAAGCAGATTCCGCCCATTCCAACGCCAACCGTATCGCTATAAGTTCCGACGTGAAAACAGAAAGGCGATCTGTCAACCTCTTCTTGACCGCTAGCCCCAGGTCAGGCACAAAATAAGCGGCGCCAGTACGCCCACTCTCAGGATCCCTAGACCCGTCGGTATAAATAAACACATCACCTGAGTGCTTATCGATGATCGCTTGAACGGCAAACTGCGGTGCCCTCCCAGCGACTCCTCTAAGCTTGCCATGCAAGCTAACATCAACAGGAGCCGGGACAAACTTCCACGGAGCTATAGCAGACAAAGCCACCGACGGGCTCACACGCAGATCACCAACCCCCGCAAGCCGCGCCTTCGCATTTCCTACCTGGCTGAAAACCATACCGCCAGCCTCACTCTGCCCCCCATCAACCCTGAGAAAGTCCCTCACCGGGTGAGAGCTCGTATGACCTTGCACATTCACCCAGTAAGCCAACAGAAGTTCTAGCCTCCGGAGCCGTAACGGCAATTCCCCCAACTCAACCTGCAGCGCCGAGACAGGGGAGGTCCTAAAAGCCCTACAGCAGATGCGCAAGGCCTGGGCTTGCTCCACATCAAGCTTCTTTAAGTTAGTCTCAGCCGCAGACATGTAGGCTATACAGCCATAATCAATAGCCGCCCTCATGACGGCCCGATAAATACCCAGGAGCGACCTTCTGCTGGCCCCCCAGTCCTGGCCGGATAGACAACGAAGCAAGTTATTCACCCTTTTGCATTTACCACTGACCTCATCAATGTGCCGACGCCAACTAAGCCTCTCGTCAAAGGTGACCCCCAAGAACCTCACCTCCCTGACCTGTTCGAGCACCTGCCCATGCAGTCGAAGGGAGACGTCCCTATGCCCATTGAAGAAACAGATCACTTGAGACTTCCGTACGGACAGTTTAAACCCCCACTTCAGGGTCCACTGCTCCACCTGCTGTATTGCCCTTTGCAGTTTCGCCTCGTAAAACCGGAGATTCCTCCCTCTCACCCATAGAGCGCCATCGTCAGCATAAAGGCTCCTCCCAACAGACCCATCCACGTCGTCAAAGATGTCCTTAATCATAACATTGAACAAGATAGGGCTACACACACTCCCCTGCGGGATCCCATTCTCCACCCCATAGACCCCAGAGTAAGCAGCGCCCACTCTGGTTTGGATACGCCGGCCAGACAGAAAGCTCCGGACCCAGTTAAACAGTTTACCCTTCACACCACACTTCCGCAGCTTAATGAGGAGCCCATCCTTCCAAACCATATCGTACGCCTTCTCCACATCAAAGAGCACCGCAATAACCTTTTCTTTCTGAGCCCTGGCCAGCTGGATATCAGATTCCAAACACAACACGGAATCCATGGTGTTCCTGCCCCTACGGAAACCACTCTGGTGCGCAGGAAGCAAACCCTGACTCTCCAAGAAGTAATCCAACCGCTCGGTAACCATGCGCTCCATCGTTTTCCCGAGCTGCGACGTCAAGGCAATCGGCCTATAACTTGAAGGGTCAGACGCTGGCCTACCCGGCTTCAGAACCGGCACCACCGTAGACTGTTTCCACGCAGATGGAACACAACCTGAATCCCAAACACGGTTGAAAAGACCCAGGACTAGCCCAAGCGTGTCATCAGTCAAATGAGAGAGCATGTCATAGCACACCTCATCTCTACCCGGGGCTGTCTGTTTCGCCTTAGAAAGTGCTCTCCTTAGCTCAAACAAACTAAACGGAAGGTCAAGGTCATCTTGAGTCGAAGGCTGGTGCCCAATCAGCTCAGAATTCTGGGCCAAAGTACTCTCCCTGTAGTGCCTTTCCGCAGGTGAGAGATTGTCAGAGCTGTGCACCGACACAAAGGTGCTGGCCAACAGTTCAGCTTTGTCAACGTCGCTGACTGCTTCAACACCATTCAGTATTAGGACCGGGGTCCCATGACGGCGCTCAACCCCATGCATCCGCTTAATCATCCCCCAAACATCCCCGAGACGCGTTTCTCTCCCAATTTTGGAACAATACCGCCTCCAATAGGCACTCTTGGCCGTTCTCACAGTTTTCCGCACAACAGCGCGGGCCCGCTTGTAGTCAATGAGGGCACCCTCAGTGTGGGCAACCCTTAGCCGGCGAAACGCCGCATTTCTCGCCCTAACAGCATGACCACATGCTTCAGTCCACCACGGCACCCGCTTCCTATGTCCACTACCACCACTCTTAGGAATCGTGCCTACCGCTGACTGCGTGATGAGCGAGACAATTGCACTATTGAGATCATCCACCTGAGTCAATCCTCCTTCCTGCAGAACCCTAGAACCATCATCAGCTTTCCTCAGGAAAGCCCCCCAGTCCGCCCTTGCCAACTGCCACCTCTGGATCCTCGTCCCCCTGACCACACAGCTCCCAAAGCCAATCACGGTGCGGACTAGATAGTGATCGCTACCAAAAGAAAGATTACCAAGAACCTCCCAACTACAAACACCAGCTAACTCCTTGGACACAAGTGTAAGATCTATTGCACTTTCCGCACCGGTCCCCATATCATAGCGGGTCCCACCCCCATCATTCAGACAAACCAACTCCCTTTGATTGATAAAACCCTCTACCACCTGCCCATACCTATCGGTACCACTACCGCCCCACAAAGCGCTATGCGCATTAAAATCCCCACACCAGACGGCCTTTCCCCGAACATCCTTACCGATACTATGCAAGGACTCTAACGTTAACTCACCACACGGATTATAAAGGTTAACCACAGTAACAGCTTCACCACCCAGCCAGACCCTCACCGCCAGGGCCTCCGGCGCTTTACTCACACTGACAACAACGTAATTTAGGTCATCTCGGACAAACACAGCCACACCTCCGCCTCTACCCTGCTCCCTATCATTCCTAACACACACATACCCTTGTATCCCAAAACCCCACCTAGGTCGTAACCAAGTCTCCTGCACGCACATAACGTGAGGCTTGTTCAACAAGGTAGAGACAAAATGCTTAAATTCCTGGCCATTAGCACGAAGACTACGCGCATTCCATTGCAAGACAACCACCGCCATTATGAGCCCCCGGAACCTGACGGCGCATCGGGAGCCCCCCCACTCCCACTGCCAGAATGGGGCAGGGCGCCCTCCCGCAGCGCATCCTCTATCTCCGTCCACTCGGGGCCCCCAGCTCCAAAGTACTTCCCTGCAGCCTTAGCGATGATCTTAGTCTTTTCGGATCTCTTCTTGGTTTGCCCAGTACAGTTAATCACTTCCACTATAAAGAGGAAGAAATCTTTCCTCTTCACAACCAGTACATCCTCCGCACCCACAGGGCCTCTGCCCGTGGAAGGCACACTCACAGGCATCCCAGTGAGGACCTCCCCCTGGCCGCGGGCAACGCTGCCCCCTCCCCTGTCGCCTAGGACACCAGCAGCACTGGCAGCCCCCACTGCATCCACCGTCACCTGACTACCAGACACCTTCTTGACCGCATCTGCGTAGGATATGCCTTGAGAGGCCCTAACTTTTTGCACCTCAGCAGCCCTCTTGCTGAACACGCATCCCCCGTAGGCAGAGCTATGCTCTCCCCCACAGTTACAGCACTTGAGTTTTGCTCCGTCGTCACACTTCCCATACTCGTGGTCTCCTGCACATTTACCACACTTCTGCTTCCCTCTACAGACCGCTGCAATATGCCCAAAGCGCTGGCACTTGAAGCAACGCAGGGGCGGCAGAACATATGGGCGTACGCCATAGCGCATGTACCCAACGCACACCACACGAGGCAGGATCCCACCTTCAAATCTAATCATTATCGACAGGCTGTCACACCTTACCCCATCCCGGGTCATCTTCAACCGCCTAGCATCCACCACCTTAGCTCCAGTCAAATTCTCCTTTATGTCATCCACAGATGTCGTTGTAGGGACGCCTACTATAACTCCCCTAACCGTGCCTCTTACAGCATCAGACACAAGAATGTCCTTCCCCCCCAGAGACTTAGCTTCAATCGCCTTCCTTTGCTGAGCCACGTCCTTGCACACGACCAGCAGCGAGCCATCCCTAAGGACACTCGCATGCTTGACCACTCCCACAGCTACAGTCAGGCTCCTTGTCAACGCCATCGGATCCCACCCCTTAAAGGACGCATTATCCTGCGCGAGCTTTATGAACACCTTACACTCTGAACTCACATCCCCGACATCTGCAACCCCCTCGCCCTGCTCCTCACTGAGAGAGCCCTCCATAGACGAGCAAGAAGACGCCCTACGCTGCACAGGATCAGTGGCTCCAGGGGAGTCCTCCCCGCTGTTCATATCGTCACCGACCAGGTCACGCTTCCTCTTCTTCTTCCCCATCATACGGACCGAGGCGTTCCTCTATGTTGCCGTAATATCCAAACTGTTGTCGTTGTTGTTTTTTATGGCAGTTGGCATCCAAGTGCACGAGGTGTTGTTGTTGTTGTCAGACTGACGTTGTCCACGCCAGACTGTTCCAACCAAAGCTTAAATACACAGGACTGACGAGTTGTTTGGCCTGCAGGTCTTATTTCTCAGTTCAGTGAAAACCTGAATGAAGCGCAGATAGTGTCTCGTGCCAGCGACTGTCAGCGGCAGGCCTCGGTTTACAATGAGCACTGGGCTGAGGACGAGCTGCTGAAGGCTGTTTTGCTGGCAGGAATGTACCCAAACCTCATTCAGGTAAAGCTTTAGTTTAAACACAGTGTGCTTTTTGTTTTTAGTTAGTACACGTTTGTAATGTAATGTAAAAACGTTTTCTCTCGCAGTTAAAAAGAGGTTTTGTAACCAAAGACGGGCGCTTTCGACCTAACACTTTGGCCTTTAGAACAAGAACGGGTCCAGTGGTTCTTCACCGCTCCACTGTCAACAGGTTGGACTTTTACTCGCTGTATAACCAGTGTTTGTCAGATTTGTGTTCGTGGTCAATGGAAAGTCTTTTTTTTTCTAGAGGAAAAGGGGATCTTCCCTGTCGCTGGCTCACATTCTTCAGCGCAGTCAAGTCCAATGGTCAAGTTTTCATCAGAGATTCTTCAGCAGTGCACCCTCTGGCCCTTCTGCTGCTCACAGACTGTGACATCAGTGAGAGAGGTCGGGTTTCTATGTCATATGTAACTTATCCATATACTGAGGATTATCATGGTTTTGGCTAGAAGTTGGACTCAGAAAGTCTTCAGACACTATTTAATTATCTATTATTATATATCTGACTATTCTTTCTGTTTGTTTTTTCATAAAATTCTCCTGATGACTCTACAAGAAGTGATTCAATAACAGAATTTTGGGCAGTTTTGCACAGTCCACAGGTGTTAAATGCCACTTTCTTACTGATTTCATTTACAATTGTAATCCTTTTTTCTTGGCAGTGACTGGAGACAGGGTACAGGTGTCGTTCCCTGGAAATCACCTGGTGCGTTGTGAGATGGCGGCCAACACCTGGGAGCTGCTGTGGGAACTGCGCACGTCTATACTCACCATGTTGCACCGAAACCTCAACGAGCCCGAGAATATAATCGCCAACGCTACACAAGACGGCAAACTCGTCTCTCTGCTGGTGGAGCTGCTCAACAACACAGACTCTAATCCATACGTGCAGAACAGTGATGGGGAGGTGGACTGACGCATGCAATTCCTTCGTTTTTTTTATTATATTAACTTATTCCGTTTGTCTTTCGACTACTGTGTCCTATGAAACGTTTTCCGTGATCAATTATAATCCATTTCTTTGGATTGGGTTAATGTTTGCTTCATAGTAAGCAAAAATTAAACTTGTTCTTTATGAGTAAAATTATGACTGTGGTGACAATGAAGAGTTGTCAAAGGTATCGAAAATCAGATACTAATTGATATAAAAAAACAAGTACTGATACTGAAATGATAAACAGAACCAAACTTGTGTTTTTCAGAACAGTTTTAGAATAATTTTGAGCTTTAGCAGAACAAGTAGACAAAGTACTATTATTTAAAGGTTGAATGGACGATTTTTTTTCCTCGTGGCGTGGACGGCCGATTAGTCCTGGCACGTATCAATCATAAAATGCACCTACCGCTCACCTGCAGCCGCGTGCGGCTCGTTCCCATGAACGGCACTTTTCCGCGTGTCTAAGCGCATTGATCTATCATAATATAGTTCCCTCAGTGTACGGGACAAAATGAAGACGGAGAAAGACAGTTCGAGCTGACTCAGAAGAGACGGAAATCTACGGGAGACAAGAGATGCGATGTGATCCATTGCGCTAATAAACAAACGCACGTGTGTGTTGTATCAGTCCACACGGGGGAGTGCGCATGTGCACTTCACCCTGAGTGCTCAAATCGCCAAAAAAATCTTCCATTGCGCCTTTAATGTTTTAAAATGTCAGGCTATTGTTTGAAACATTGATCTAAATAAGACTTTTTTTTTTCTTCATTGTGGTATCGAGAATAGAATGTTTCTCAATATTGAAATGAAGTTTGGCATTTTAGTATCGTGACACTAGGACAAAGGATTTTCCTCAGTTTTTTTCTTTTATTTCTTTTTCTTTTACAAATGATTTCTATTCATTTTTTACATTGGTATAAATGTAAATAATATGAAACATTAAAATAAAGGTCTCCTAATTCAAGAAAACTCATCCATGAACTGTGTGTGAAAGGCGACTAAGCGCGTCAGCAGGTCCTCTATTTTGTCCCTTTTGGCCGTAATGCAAAATCTGCAAAAGAGTTGTTTATTATATGCAATTTGTGTGTATAAAGAATTCGATTAGATTTTTCATTCTCATATTTGTAGCATACCGTATGTGGTAGGTTCCATCTTTTTGTCCATACTCTGATCCAGGGGCGATACATGCACCGGTGTTTTCCAGAAGTCTGAGGCAGTAAAATGTATCTGGCTCCATTTTCAGCTCCTAATATCACAATGCATAATTCTGACATCAAGATTTGTAAAAGTATCTCTTGTATTTACTTCTAATATCACAAACCTAAGCCTGTTGGGACAATGTGCATATGACAGGTTAAACACATTTCACTAAAACTTGGGATTCTATTTAAGATATGGCTAAAAATTTTGCCCATTTTCCCCCTGTTTGACATTTTTGGGAAAGTGGATTTTGGGCAACTGTTCCCTAGCAACCATAAACCAGGGCCCTGCATTTTCAGTTATTGGAACTCGGCTTTACTCCCTGTAAACTTTTAGTTAGAATTTTAGAACTTTGATAAATATTTACAGCTGGTCTATCCCACCAAACAAGGTAATAATTACAACTTTAAACACTATAAACTTTGACTACAAACTATACAGTAATTTGATAATTCCATTATTATTTGGTGACAATCCATCAGATTCTATTGTATAATGTATTACATGATTTATTTTTTTGAGCAAGTGAAAATAAAGACGTCTAAATCAATTGTGTTTTTCTTTTGTGAATTTAAATCTTATGGCAAATGATTGTATTTCCAGTTTTATTTTTGCAGTGCCCTGACTTTCTAAATGGGCTTGTGGATCCTTAATATCAATGTTCTAACCTTTGCAGTACGAATTGCTTTTGATGGCAGGTTTAGTCTTGGAAATGCAAAGGCTCCACCCTCCACTGGCTGAGAGGAGACACCGGGCAGGCTGCTCAAAACCTCATGCACTCTTCTTACATTACCCGTGACTGTGGTTCGGATTTGTTGTGTCTCCTACAAAAAAAAAACAAGCCAAACTTAAGCATTTTTACCTTCCTAAATGACCAGTAATACAGTTTAATCATGCACTAACCACTGCGTAGAGGGAATAAGAAGGGTCTCCCGGTTGTGGAGGATTTGCCATCACACTCAGGGCAATCTGACTTGGAGTGGGAGTATTGTCTTTGGAGAATATGGTGAACACGTGCTTCATAACCGCTGGGTCCATGTTCACCAACTCAACATAACCACCTCGCAAGCCACACCTGGGTCGATACAATTAGAAAAATGTAAACGTGTCATTTAATTAAAGGTCTATTAATCTAATATAGAGGATCCCAAAATCTCAATACCAGAATCGCATAAATTGTATATAAATGTTATAATAAACACAATGATTTAATGCAATTTAATAAGGTTTAAACATATTTTGAATAGTTTATTTTAAAATTGATCAAAGTTTCAATCAGATACAAAATATTAAATTTAGATAATTGCATAAAGTGTCAAAGCAATTATCTTTTTCACCCCATTACACAACCAGTTTGGAAATCCTTGATTGAGCAGACATTGTGAATTAAAGTGAATTACAGATTTATATTATTATATTTTTCACGTTAATACCAGTAATAGGAAGGTAGTAATAATGCAGAAGTGGAAGAAGGAGTCAAGTAAAAGTATCACATTCAAAAACATACTTAAGTAAAGGTTTTGAAGTGCCTGTTTAAATATGTACATTAAGAGTAAAAACTAAAAGCATTTCATACAAGTTTTGACGCGATAAATGTGCTTAAAATGACAATTATTTTCTACTTTTCAGTCCAGTTCAAAAAAAGTATTTTCCACCACTAAGGAAGCCTGCGTAAATTCAGCCTGGAAGACCTAACTCCATCCATCTACGTCAAGGCCACCATGGAAGGACCCCTCTCCCCAGCGCCATCATCGCACTCAAGCGGGCGCCCGCCTGTCCGTCTGTGAGAGTCAGATCCCTCACTTCACCATGGACTCTCCCAGGTTTCTGCGCTTATCCCAAAGATGTTATGCAGTTTTTCCCGGCCAAGAAGTAGGGTGAAAGGTCAGGGGGCGTCTGTACCATGGCCCTCGCATCTGCTCCTCATCCCCATTCAACGCTCTCAAGTCGCTCCTCCCCGCTCCAATCGGCACCAGGCGGTCGCATTTAAGCCCTCAGGCAGATGGCTCGGCCGCTCAAACCGTACTGCGACCCACCGCCTCCCCAGCTCCTCCTCTACATTCCCCTTATCCTCTACCTTCTCTCCACATCTACCACCACCAGTCTCCAGGCTCCGGGGGGAGACATCGAATACAAATAGATCATGGAGTGCCCATGATTGCAACGTCTTCCGCCGGGGTCTGAGCGCCAAATAACTCACGTAATAAAGCTTGCTAAACAGTCCTTTCTCGTGGTCTCCGTGTCTCTCCAGGGTGAATTGTAAATGTCATGCCTGGTCAATCTGTGTTCAGACAGTGTAAAAATTAACCTGTTCAGAATGTACTGCACACCCTGTACAGAGCCCCACCGTGGTGTACATAACACTACATAAGCTCAAAGTAATATACTTATAATGATGCATTCAGAATAATACTGTGGTGCCAGTCTCCTGTTCTGTCAGGCTCCAATGAACACTCTTCAGACTCTTATTATAACTCTGAAGTATAAGGTCATCAGTCGCCTAAATGACACGATGAACTCTGTCATGGCAATGCTGCTGAATCCCATTAAAGCAAGGCATGGTTATTCAACAGGAAAGAATGTATTATTATGTATATTATATAAATCACAAAACAGTTTAAGACATAAAAGAGAAGAGTGCAAATTAAATCCATTCAGTCATATGCACAACTAAACAAAAGTGATTTTAGCTTATATATGAACATTGTCAGAGTAGAGGCCTGTCTCACATCTTAAGGAACTGTTACAGATTTTAGCTGCATAAAACTGAAATGCAGATTCACCATGTGTATCTTATCGACTCTAAATCAGGAAATGAATGAATGAATTAATGAATAATCATAATATACTGTAGTTCAAACGGAATACTAACTCTCCCAGGAAGCCTTTGGATGTAGAGTGAAACGACGCTAGCTCCACTGTGTTCGAAAAAGGTGGTCCCATCTCAGCCAGAACCCTCTTATAAGACACAAACTCTATGTTCTCCTTGTAAATACAGTCCTGATAAACCTGCAGATGAAATTGAATTTGCTCACATCAAATGTCACAAATGTACAAGTGTGTAACGGACAAACCTCATCGGCCAGTAGGAAGAGCCTCTTCTCTGACGCAAACCGAATCACGTCTTGGATAGATTTTCTACTTTGAACATGACCTGTCGTATAAATAAGTTTTTTTTTTGTCAATACAAATACTGCACTGTAAACTGTAAATGAGGCAATGTGATCTCAATATGTCTCAATAGATAGTCATTTCGTAAAAGATAAATGTTCTGGGTAAAGGGTGAATATTTTTAGTTGCAATTATCCATATTCTAAGTAACATTTTATTTATCAATTTATGGTATCAAAAAGAGAGATAAGCTCTAAATATCAAAGCTTTCCCCCCAAAATACTACGTTCTTGTTTTTATTAGCACTATTCCATAAAGAGATTTCAATTTGAATCTTACCTGATGGATTTCCAGGATTGATGATGTAAATGGCCACAGGATTACACATTGGTTTTGCAGCTTCCAGTGCTCGGTTCAGCTCCTCCACCTCCACCTTCCAGCCCTGCTCCTCGCTCAGGTAGTACGGCACGGACACACCTCCCAAACCCATCAGGGACATGATGGAAGTGACGTGAGTGGGCACTGGAGTCAGCACCCCCGACCTGACCGCCCCATCACCACCACCAGCACCACCACCACCATGCACCAGCAGGTTTAAAATGTTCTAAACAATAAGATTACATTTTAAGAATGATAGTTAGTGTGTAGTAAATGTGCAATCAGGGAAAGGTTATAAAGGAATTGCTTGAAACAGGACAAGAGAGAACAATAAATAAACAAAAACGAGAGACAAAGAGAATTAAGGCACAAGTCCAAAATAAAAGTCCCATTTAGTCCAAAGTCAGTCAAATTTGTCCATTTTCTGTATGACAGTTATAAAGCACAGATGTTTTTTTAAAGATTCACTCTCTTTGTCTTTTAAAATCGAATGAAAACTCCTGATTGAGACCAATTCTGGGAGATATACTCTGACTGGAGAAAGCTCCTCACATGAGGGTCAGACAAACCAAACAGATCAATGAGCGCAGGGCATAATGACCCTCCGCTCTGCGCCCCAGGGCACCCTAGTAGGGAGGTGCACAGCCACATATAACTTTATACACTAAAAGCATCCAATGTGTGAACCTCCTGGCACCTAAAGAAGGCCATCCAGCCTTGGTATAGAGTTCACAGTGATGGGTGAGCCTCCCCCAACCCGTTGAATCTCAGAGCACAGTGATACACAGTATCCAACAATTTACAATTTCAGACATTTGGCAGATGCATTTATTTATCGGGCATTGCTATAATCTAACAGAAGCCTAAACGTGTCCATTTCCAGATTTTCTTCAAGGGTATACTAAATACATTTTCAAAGTATTCCTTTGAACACTGGTTTACACTTTGTCAAATGTATGAGACATTAAAGCCTACCTGCAGTGCCCATTGAGAGCCGGGAGCAAGGAGGATGTTTTCAGGGTATGAGGGAACGCCACCATCCCGTCTGGTAATGAAGTCTGAAATCTCCCGAACCACCTGTGGAATGCCGGGTAGGTCTGTGTATGAGCCTGAAACAAAAGATATTTTGATGAGAAAAATACAACAACATATTATAAACAATTCCCTAACATGAAAAGCAAAGGTACAGTCATGTAATGAAATACTCTAAAATATATACATTTATGTAACTTTATTATAGTAATTGTATTTATTGTTACCGGTATTTCTACCACAGCTACATACTTACCTAAGCTGCCCCCCTGACACTCACTGAGCAGTGCTTTAGCTCTCTGTCTGGCATCTGCAGGAAGTCTATCGTTGTCCAAGAGCTGAGGGTACAAACATGCAGACAGCACCTAACACATGTGAAAATTAGTCTACTAAACATTAAACGTAAACAGATGAACTTGACAAGTGCGAGCAGAAGTCAGACCTGTC
Source organism: Eucyclogobius newberryi (assembly GCF_026437365.1). Taxonomy (NCBI): domain Eukaryota; kingdom Metazoa; phylum Chordata; class Actinopteri; order Gobiiformes; family Gobiidae; genus Eucyclogobius; species Eucyclogobius newberryi. The sequence goes on from NW_027315746.1 coordinate 24,684,246, forward strand.
GGACAAATGTAAGAGGTTTAATCCCAGCACTTTGAGGATCGCCCCATATCAGGTTTATCAACTGTCTGAAGGACTTTTTCACACCCTGCACAAAAATGAAAGACAGTGTTTGAAGGTTCAGGCATAAATTGTAACAAAGTTAAGAGATGAATTTATGAAAGAAAAACAAAAACCTGTGTGAGCTCCTCTTCGATCTGCCCTGCTCTGAGGGCCACGACTGAGGACTGCAGAGGCTTGATGCTCCTCACACGGGGACTGATCTCCCGAAGAACACCACACATCTTGTTAGTCACAGTCTCTGCTTCTTTCACTGTGTGCTAGATGCTTTATAAATGTTATACCGTTGTGACCTTAGAAAATGATTCTTAACCTGAACTTGGATAGTCATTTTGGAGATTAATGTTTAACTTAACTGTGGATGTTCTTGAAGTATTTTAAAAAGAGGGATGGCATTTCAAACATTTCTGTTCATGAATGTTTTTTGATCAACTATAAATCAATTTACAAAATAAGAAAAGGGTTTGTCAAGTGCAGGATTGTTAACAACATCTTTTAATGTGAGACAATGCCAAATATTTAGAGGCAGAGTTTTCCAATGTTGACATCAATGGACGTTTCTGACTTTCCATCCATGGGTGCATTAAATTATAGTTTCATCTCGAGCTCCATTCATGGGTTTCTGGCTTCCTGATTTTGGTGAAGGATTTTGTGAATACCTTTCCTCATTCAAAATATATAATATTTTAAGTTGAATTGCTCTATTGCTATGATAACGGAGTCATGGCATCTTTGTATTTTTCTCAGAGGTTTGTAGATCATGGGTTTGACTTGTAGTGAACTGAAATATGTTTTCAATTTTGGTTCCTAGTCGGACATAAATAAAGGGTGTGCAGTAGTACTTCCTGTTTTGTTTTTCTTTCACTCTGTCTGCTCGGTTCGGGTAGACATGGGTCGCTCATCAGAACGTAGTGAAGACCGTACTGTCGACCCAGGACAACACGCTCTGTTGAAGGCCCGGAGGACCGTCTGATCCTCGGTCTTCAGCTGCGGGCTTCTGTTGCACCTGCGGCGGGACTGCGCTCCTGGTTCGGTTCGCCGCAGCAGAGTCATGGCTCTGAGCTCGGGATGGGCTCCCCCAGCCCCGCTGCCTGCCTCTCAGCAGGCTGTGTGCGGCGGCCCTGCTCCCGCTGCCTGCTGCAACACGGTACTCATGTCAGTGCGGGTTTCGGTGTGCCACTCCGGGATCCGGCCGCTGTGCCTTCCCGGGGCAGGGAGCGAGGCGCTCCGCCTGCAGCTCTCCATGGACCCGAGCCGTGCCGGAGAGTTCCGCCTGGCGCTGCGGGACACGAGCGGCAGCCGCAGCGTGGTGAGCTCCGCAAACATGTTTTCATATTCATTTACATGTGTCAGTTTTAGCTGGAAGGTTCTGAATCAACCTGATGCATCATGATGTCATATCGGCCTGTATCTCGCCATTTTAAGGTAGTCAAACATCACAACTTCACTGTGCCACAACAATGATCCCACAGGCAACAAACATCCACACATCCCCAAGTCACTGATGATCAGGGACATACCGTAATAGATGTTGGTTTGTAAGGCAGTATTCCTAACTTTAAACATATTCAGCCAATGTTCAGCCCTATTCAGCCATTGCCAACATGTCAATCATTTTTTTACTTTAATTTTCCCTTAAGCTGCATCACAAACACATAATATAGGCTAAAGGGTTACTATATATGGCATCATAATAATGACAGCTTGATGGACGAATTACTTTCTGTTACTGTTAAACCTTTTCTGATTCTGATTTAAAAGTGATTTTTATCTCAATGCTCAAACATCTGAGAGATTTACAAGTGAGACTCTTGCTCAGGAGAACCTTGCTGGAAAACTGTTCTGCTTTTAATTTTGTTTGTTGAATCTAAGAACCTGAACATAGGGAGTACAACACAACGTTGATTACCTTTTAAAAGATGTGTTTTTCTGCTTCATATCCTCCAGTTCATTGCAGAGTTTGACCTGCGCTCAGTGCAGTATGAGGTGAAGTCCCCTCGCTGTCATGAGATGCGCCTGGCCGCTCCACCCCATGACTGCATCCGCTTCAACTTCCGGTGTGACCGCGAGGCCGAAGAGTGGGCCACTGTGGTCATGTCCTCGCTCAGAGAGGCTCATAGAGGTACCTTCACCTTCAGAACATAGGGGAGAATAGAAACATTTATAATATAGCAATTGTGGTTTTGGAAATCTGCAAAATTAAAAAAACAAAATATATTGTCTATAATTTTATATGTAAACGGGCAGCAAATACTGCAGATTAAAAAAACAAACTTGCAATGTTGTATTTCACATATTCGTACACTGTATACTGTGATATTACACTGTGACACTGTGATATTTCTGCACTTTTTTTTTTTGTACGTTTAGCGATTCATTCATTCATTTCAATACTTTAACCTGAACATGACATTCACAGGCATGTTTTGGTATATTTCTGATGGGTTGCCATAAAAACGTTTAAATATTGTCACAAAATTATAATCTAGATTTGTCCATTGTTCCTAATGGAAGATGCTTAAAATCAACCTTTTTGGGGTTGCCATAGTTTAATGCTGTTTGTAAATGTTCATAAGCAACAACATTAATTCTGTTTTTTTCAAGTTCATGCATTTTCACCTGACTCATTTTGATTAATGCATCATCCACCATACAGGGCTGCCACGATAAAGCAACTAATTGTAACTAGTCGTGGTTTGATAATTGTAGTTATTATCTGGACTATGAAGACTCTTATACTTACATGAAAAGACCTTTTTATAACAAAGATAATACATGATATCTGATTTTCATTAATAATGCACTTTATTTGCAAATATGATCAGTCTAAAGGTTTCAGTCACCTTACTTCAAACTTTATTTGGTTGATAATGTACTTTAAAAAAGGCAGATTCTTTAAAAAGCAAGGTTGTTGTTACCTTTTAATTTATTGTGAGAAAATGAGGTTTAACAAGAAAGTCATTGGATTTAGTTTTCCCTTTTTAATTGAGTTTGTATTTTTTTTCAAAGTTCAAATTACCTCACAATGTGGTGTGTTTCATTCAGTATGCACAGTATTCCACCCATTATCATGAATATTGTACGATGACAAAAACATTTGTAGTTTCAGTTTCACATATAAACCCCAGTGACTCGGATGGTACGCAGACGGCAGTAGAGGCATTCACCTCAGCTCCCTCTCTCCCTCGCTCTGGTGGGTTCTTTGTTTGTTGTCGTGTTGTTTCTCAGATCTCATGATCCACTGACTTCTCTCCTCTTCTGCCACAGAGGAGCTGTGCCTGGAGCTAGCTAAAGCAATAGAAGCCGGGGACAGTCAAGCAGCGTCACAACACGCCTCAGCACTGGCACGACAGAAAGCAGAGCTCACCATCCAGCTCGCTCCAAACAACTACACAGACGGGGAAATTAAGTAAGAGGTCCAGGGCGGAGGTTCAGGTCGAATTGTTGAAAGATTTCTGTTTTAAGATTGTACTTCTTCCCCCCCAGTTTATCAGTGGTAGTCGAGGATGTGTCGTCGTCTTGCTGTGTCACAGTTAAAGTGTTCCCTTACATGACAGTGGCTGCTCTAAAACAACAGGTCAGTTCATCCAAAAGCACAATGTTCATTTGCTGTCTGATTAAAAAAAAAAAAAAAAACTTTAAAAACCTTCTTTATTGAGAAACCTATGATACTTACCTATGATGCCATGTGATGGCTTATGTACTATTCTAACATGATATTGGTGTACATAGTACATATGTGAAGTTGACAGCCTTTTATCTCCTGTAGGTATTCCTAGAGTATGGTTTTCACCCTCGGGTGCAGCGCTGGGTGATTGGCCAGTGCCTGTGCACAGACTCCAGGACTCTGGCCTCTTATGGGGTGCAGAAGGACGGGGACACAGCGTACCTGTACCTGATCTCTGCTCGACAGGCACGCATCACCAGACAGCTGTTCCAGCAGGACCTGGATAGCGCCCTCCTCGCCCCTCCACCTCCTCCAGGGAACGGCCCCATGTCCCAAGACCGCAGGGGCTACAGCACCCTGCCCACCAGGCTGCATAATAACCAAGGTAATGCCACCACACTTCTACAAATGCTTAATGCATTTACACAGTAACGTTCAGCTCAGACTGCACACAGTGCAGCTCCAGGAATCTGAATCAAACCTTAATTAAAAGCACAGAGAGTACTGTCCGGTGGTCTAGTGGTTAAGGCGGCAGCACACATGCCAGGCTCCATGTAGAGCCGGCCACACTGTCCGCTGCTCCAGATTATTTCTGTTGAGGTCAGTTTTGACTGGACACCGCAGCCTTCCACAGTAAATGATTAGTTACAGCGGGAGCCTGTGGGCTTCATGTGGGCTGCCCTCTGCATGAACACCGCTCCAACACAGCGCACCGGGTGTAGTCTGAGCAAGGTGTAATTATGTGTACATTTGTGCTACATTCAAGGATTTACAGTGCTTGTATTTGACACACTGTATACATGATTAGTATTTTTCATTAGCAGGAGGGTCAGGGCCAGGGGTCGACCTTAAAGATATCCTCGACTTTGAAAATCTACAAATAAATGACAAAACCAACAAAGCCAGTAAAACACAGGTAAGTTTAGAGATATGAAGTACTTTACTATGAAAATCTTCCTTTTACTTTGTTACTTTTGGTACTGGTGACTGAAGTAGCATAGTATCATAATCTCACATATTTCTCACTTGTAGCAAACCGAATGGGCCTGTCCCTTGTGCACGTTCATCAACAAGCCATCTCGCCCCGGCTGTGAGATCTGTGCCACAGCTCGCCCCGACACACACGCCCTTCAGGTGCCCCGTAATGGCCCGCCAAGGATTTACACTCCTATCAGCTTTCATATTAACATGCTTTATGTGTTGTACAGGATAAAGGAAGGCGAGACGAGCGAGCAGACGCTGGTTTAGGCAGCAGCTGACTGTCTGGTGGAATGTTCTTAAATGTGTATAATCTGATACCGAATGGGGGTTAACCTCTTATTGATTAACTCTAAAACTCACAAGGCTGCGTTCACTCTGTGCAAGCTGTACTGGTGCTTTTTATTTAGACAAAGGAGAGTGTAGCAAATTATTTTTTCTACAATGCATTTAGTGTAACGATCTTAAACCTTTTAATTAAAATGGGGTTCGATGTTTTCTGAAATAGTTCTACGAATCCATCAAAATTGGATTAGCAGTTGGCAAAGCGACACAAAATTCTTGGTTGTTTGTCCCGACTTGATTAATTCCCTGTAAAGAATCAAAAGAATTTGTGGCTGAGCTCAGCTGGTAAGTAAACGGAGCACACTACATTTTATTATATTTTAACTGCTAAACTCCTTTAGCATTTTTTCCCAATTTCCAAACCTCAAGAAGTTGGATTAATAATGTTTTTACTTATGTAGTTTTGCTTTTGAGGAGTGTTTCAATATCAAGTTAATCAAATATTTAAACTCAACCTAACTAAAATACTCAAGTCTGAAATTTGATGGTGCGCCATTTGACTTGAAATTGTGTTTGTCACTTGCTTGTTTCCATGGAGATTGCGTTTCTTGGAACGTTTACTTGTACCGCATTAAACTATTCGATTACATGTATAAAAACACTTTGAAAAATGTGCATTCTAACTGTGCACATGGATTGCCTCTCCACAAATCTGACTTGTTACGGTACTTGGCTCACTGGCAACCCTTTCTTGTCTTCTTAGATACGTTTAAAGACATAGTGCGGATCTTTCCAGGCAAAGCAATAACTTGTCCATGGAAACGAGCAGGTGGCAGAGCAGAAAAGTCACACAGCGCTCCGTCCAAACGGCACGTTGACCAGGTTCTTGCACTTTTGTGAACGCAGCCTGCCTTTATTTACACGGAGAGCACTGAGGGTCCGCGGGACACTGTAGGACACTGTAGCATGTAAGCCTTCATAGTCACATCACATGACGCCACCACGACCGCCCTGATTTTGCCAAGACTATTTATTTTTAGGCTTGTTTTGCTGCGGAGACGAAACACAAACGGCTTCTATTTATTTAACAGGGGGCGATTGATAAGTTGTCTTTGGAACTGGACGTTTGGTGGGACGTTTTGTGACATGAGGCGGTTGAAACTGAGTTGAGGGAAAAGCCTTGTACCAACTGCAGCTGGTGCCATTTAACCTTATTGAAAATGAATGCTTTTGGGGAGAGATGCGATAGTATGTTGTTTACAGGGTTCGTCAAGTGCTTTTAATTTTTATAACATTGTATTATGTGTATTATTTTTATGGAGATTGTGCAAAGGATGTACATTTTCACTGTTCATCTAATTTACTTGATTCTGTCTGAAAGGATCTGCTTCAGTACATAACGCTGTACAAAATTAGCAGAATAAACACAGTTCAACTATGATTATGAGCAGTTTCTTTTTTTAGTTATAGGGAGTTAGGATGGTAAAAGGTAAATATTGATACTAAATTGGATATGATCTGACCTTTTTAGCTTTATAATACTTGTCATATATACTAGTTCAGATAAAGAACTATTTTGCCTTAGTCTTGTGTTGTATTCAACCCATTCCTTGGTATAGATTTGGACATCTTAGTATAGTGACAGCACTTTTAGAAGTTAATCTAAATAGCCGAGTTTAGTCTAATCAGTGAGTTAGTGGGAAATGCTTGTCAATAAAACATTTTATTTGAACAATATAACAAATGTAAAAGGCGTTTGTCATATTGACTCACACAAACCTTCTCCCACAAGAAACAAAACAGTGCATTTCAAACAGAACATTAAATATTTCTTTAAAAGCCAAGCAACATTTGTAACATCGTTATTACTGATTTACCCTTCTTGGTTTAAAATGGTAAATCAGTGTCTGAGCTTTGGGATTGAGACATGGGATTGCATCTTCATTTGTTCATTTTTTACTGACTTTCCAACAGTTTAACCATCAACAGAATGTGAAAGAGTTGCCAAACATTCCAATTACGTCTGGTGTGAAACGTTTTGCTGAAAAATAATTTGTCTTTCAATCTTTGTTCAAAATTTAAACAGCACTTATTCAAAATGTAATCATTCAAATAAATATACAGTGTTTGGCCACACATACATCATAAAACCCTTTGATAAACACAATATTTAAAGGTGCACTGTATAAGTTTTCGGTTCTGCAGTCTGTTTGCTTGTCTCCATGGAGATTGCTTTACCTAGAATGTTCCAACCAAATCTATCTTGTATTTACTCAAAAACAGGTGTTTTTCTTGATAAAACATACATTTCACTTTGAAGGAAGTTGTCTCTCCACTGATCTATCTCCATGGAAACCAGAAGGATAAGAAAAGTGATGTGGTGCACCTTTAAGTACCGTACATACCTGTAGTGTCTCCAAAAGAAAGTAAGTTCCCTACATTCCTAAGTCCTTCAAATATCACTTGAGGGCACAATACTCTTGCATTAACTTAACAGATGCTTATAAACCACATTCACTCATATTATCCCTTGGGTCAAAAGTCATTTAAACCCTTTGAATAGGTTCAAAGCCCATAGAAGTCTTCTCAAAGCGGGCTCTAGTTCCAGAACAGGATGTTCCAGAAGAGCAGCCAGCAGGGGTAGACGAGCAAGGAGACGAGGGGGTAAACCAGGGAGCCGAACAGGGAGTGGTCCAGAATGCCCTGAGATATGACGGACAGGAAGAGCATCCAACCCTCCTGGAAGCTCACGGGCAGCTCCTGCAGCTCCTGGAAGAGGAAGACTGAGAAGAGCAGCGTGAAGGCCGGGCTGAGGAGGACCAGGATGAAGGCGGAGAGGACCCTGGGAGAAGATGAACTGAAGATTATTTACAACTGACGCTATTGACTATAATAAGGCACATGTACACCAAAACTAAAACCTATCCTAAAAGTCACATACTCTAATATTTGGTTTATAGCCTTGATTGCAGCACACATTGGTTGCGTTTTTGCTTGATGCCAATGATTTCCACATGGTTGTTTCAGAAATGAGAAGCCACTCACTGCAACAGTTGGGTTTAAATACGGTGTTGCAGTGAATCCAGGTGGTGACTTTCTATGATTCATAAACAGCACAGAAGGAGCCCTACGTATGACATCACAAAACTGAAAAATTCAGTTTTTTCTGAAGCTCTGAGAGGAGAGGAACAACTAAACAGGATTCATCAAACTAGCATGAATGGAGCTAAATAAACCTCCAGAGCGTTAGAACATGGTTAAAAGCTCATTGTGTCCTTTGAATGATGCTTACTTGGGGACATGAGGCGTGACAAAGGCTGCGATGGGCACCAGGGTGAGAGCCAGGATGAAGCCCAGAGAAAAGTTAATGAGAGCGGTGCAGCCCAGCAGCACGGCCAGGTACAGCACGGCCACCAGCTTCAGCACCCTCCAGCCCTGCTCCGTGCCCTCTCCAGACAGCAGCCTGCAACACAGCAACACAAACTACTCAGACGTGTGCTTAAAGGGAGCAGCAGGAGCAGCTTTAGAAACTTTAGATAAGTAGTTTAGATCAATCTTAAAGGAGACATATCATGCTTTTAGACCTTTAGTATTGACATTTTACAACCCTACGTGTATCACTTGGAGTATTCATTCATCAAGAGAAATTCTAACAAAGCAAAGGGACGTGGGAGGGGATAAGGGGCAGGTGAAAATGCAAACTTTCTGAGCACTCGAGCCTCAGTGGCAGAACAAAACAGAATTAACGCATGACATAACATGCGGGAATCAATACAATACAACTTTGAGTAAGATAATGAAGAAATGCTGTTGTAACAAGGGTTAAAAGCTCATTTAAGTTGATATTAGATAATATGTCCCCTTTAAGCAAGATTTGTTCAAGAGTGCAAACAGCAATACAACAAAGCTGGTCCATTTTAGTCTTTGACATTGTTTAAAAGCTGGAAACAACACTGAGGCAGGCGGTTACTCAACACATTTAAATAAAACAAAAAGTTATCAACCCCTTGTAGACTTTCTAGGGATATAGCATTAAAAAACGTGCATAAACCCCAGTAATGCATATTTGTTGTTATTTGTTCTTAAATTCATATTCAGTCAAACACACATTTACAATACGGACCTTATCAATGAACTGTAAGGGCATAAAAGAAAAGTACCATTTACTGTTAGAGATTTTTATTGAATTTATTTATTAAATTGAAATTGGTGATTGGTTAAAAGGTCAAATCTAAGGACTCCAGGGTTCATAGATTTTTTCTATTTTTTTTTTTAACAATTTAACAAAGGGTTTCTTTTTACAATTTCCTGTTGTCCGTTTGTTCTGTGAATAAATCCTAGGGTTAAAATTATCTTCAAAATACACAAATAAATCTAAGAAATCAGAGAGGAATTCACTTTCTAATATTCGTACCTGTGCGTGTTGTGCGGCAGAGCCAGGCCAGCCGTGTAAACCGCGATGGCCGTCAGCACCACAGCCTCAGTCTCCGACACTGGGAAGTGTTCCACGGCCACCTCCTGGAAGTGGATGGGGAGTGCATATAGAGCCACCCCGGTCACATGACTGATCACCAGAGGGGTCAACACGGACAGGACCCCCGGGTTGGACTGTAAATACCCAAAACAATGTAATATCACGTGTAAAAAGTATATATATGTTAAATAAATACAATCTTACTTGTTTGACGTGAGCCAGGCCATCTTCTGGGGGCGGGGGCGGAGCTGTAAGTTGAACCCAAAGATCTAAGGCCTGTTTGGCCGTTAAGGGCAGTAAACATTGAGCAGGTAATAAATATTTAATGATTCATGCATTTGAAACACTGACAGTCTAATGCAACATAATGAAGCTCACAGACACAATTAAATACTGTACATGCGAGTGTAAATTAGAGGTGCGCAATAAATATATTTTTCTTTTTATGTTGTTTTAGAAGAAGAAGATATGCTAAATTTGAATATTGAGTATATCATTATAGTAAAAATGCAACAGAAAGAGCTTAAAAATAAAAGTTGTTGTAAACTTTCAAATAAGAGTATATGGTAATATTTCTGCATGTTTGTCATTTGTTTTACCATCATTTCACATTAAAACATTTACAACTGATTCACATCAATACATTTACAACTGAGTGACAAAAAAATGTCGGACTACTTCATTTTTGTCAATATTGTCTGTAAAAATACTTGCCTAACTGTACTGTTACCTTTACTATTATGTGTCCTAGTACTACTGCATGTGCCCAGTTTAAAGGATACACGCATGAAGAGGATGGCGGCGAGCAGACCAAAGGCAGGCATGTAGTATCCGATGGAGACGAAATGAGACAGTGAAGGCATGAGGTAGAAGAAGTAGGACTGGTGAAGGCGTTCCAGGAGATTGTTCAGCTTTCGGTACATTCCTTCAAAAAGTCTAAAAAAGATCCATGAAGTATTAATTAGTATCAATGAAGAGATTGTTTAGTTTTTTTAGAAATGGGTTTGTTTAGGCAGTAGCTCGGTTGACTGTTTTGCCTGATTATTTTAATTAAAATTGATCAAAAAAATTTTAAAAAAAGTACAGAGACAGGGTGCAAAAAAAACTCGTAAAAGTAGCACATAAAGAATAAATAAATACAAATGTACTTCAAGGTACAAAAAGTATTTCACACAACTGTTAAATTGAGTGATTTTGAAAAAGAATAGTACTGATTTTAAGTCTTCAGGAGCCAATCAATTTATTAATTAAAGTTTCTGTTTGTATTTTTCTCAAAGCTGGGGCTTGAACTCAAAACCTTTAGGCATAAAGTTGTCATAAACATGCTAAAAATAACCCTTTAAAATCAAATATAGTACTTTTTACTTTTCAGTTCAGTTAAATTTACTTCTGTACATATACAGTACTTTTGTGTACTGTATGTGTAACTAATTTATGTCAAAAAGTGTACACTGACCTGCCAATAGTGGTCGCGTCCGTCTTGTATTGCCTGAAGCTGTTGACTCCTTTAATGGTGGCCGCCTCGATGTGGTAGCGCAGAAACAGACCGTGATCTCCCCAGGGCCGACCACTGGCCTGCTTCATCACCATCAGCATCATCGTCTGAACGGCGTGGCTATAGCCCGAGACACTGTCCCAGTCGTTCCTCTGCAACTAAGGACACATGCAAAGAGCTCAAACACAAGACCCGTTATAATTCTGTTTTTCGAAGCTGACGATGCATTACTTTCTACCTTTCCTTGTATGGTGCAAAGGACACCAATCTTCTGGCAAAAAGCATAGAAAAGGTTTGCCAAGTCCAGGTTGGGAAGCTGTCCATTCAGACCCTCTAATACAAGGTCGAGACTGGTCACAACATCGCTGCTCAGTTCCAGAGACAGAGCGGCTTGGATTGAACCACCACGGCCGTGTAGAGGAGACCAATCCATACCTGAAAGAGGCACGTCATTGTATATTGTGGTTAAAAATGTATGGTATTTCAGAGCTAGGCATATAGATTGTAAAAAATATATGAAGCATGAAGTATTTATGGATTGTATACCTGTTGTGTTGGTGTGGTGGTAACCCTCCAGCCATGCCTGCATGCCAATTAGATCATGCTCATTCACCAGGAAGATGATGTCCTTAGCCCAGTAAATCTGATCTGATAGTCACAACATGTAATCACATTAGCTCTCTATAAACAAATTATAATGTAAATAATCTGGATAAGGGAAGTGCAGTTTTCCACCACAACACAGACACTAATTTGGTCCAAGATCTTGGTAAAAGATGCAGATATTAAGTACACATGTATATAAAAGGTGCGGTGACTAACTGTCTAAATCAGACCGCTGTGTGCTGTTTGCATCTAATTATTAAGTATGTTATGGATTGCCTGAGCGTTGAAGGTCTACCACTGCTTCACTTTGCTCTAAATCATAACTGCGATGCACCGAAAAGGTCATAAGAGCTAGGAAGAATATTGACACATTTTGATTGCCATGACTCACTGTGTGTTTGTGGATGACTTACTTCTGAAGTAGTGTGCCAGTCCCAGCAGCAGCCCTACAGCCTGGTTGTTGTCTTCTCCTGGACTGCACGGAGCACTCAGCACCAGGGCTTCTGTCCGTGGAGCTCTGGGGGCTCGCAGGATTCCATACACATTTGTGCCTTTCACCATCTAGTTCAATTAAATGTATTATTACAAATTCTCAGTACGTTTTGGCATCTCGATATACTGAGCATAAATTAAGTGTTTTATTGACTGTATTATGCAATACACAGCTGTCAAATCAACTCACATATCGCTCCTTGTTCTCATCGGGGAAAGGGAGGGTGCGAGAGAATCTTTGGGTGAAAACTTCCAGCCCTCGAGCCTCCATTGTCTTCACCAGCCAATCCACTGGCATACCACTGGAGAAGATACATTATTCAGCACACATATACAACTGCCATTCTTCAACTAAAAAGTCACAAATAAATAGTTGTTAAGTAACATAAATATTGTGTGGTCCTTTGGTGAGGTTTAATTATAATGTAGAAGCTGTTGTACATTAATTAGTTGAAGCTGGAGCAAAAGAATAAATGCAATTACAATAACTTATGATTCAACATAATTAAAGCTTTCAGAGATCTTCACTATCATTACAACTATTGGGGAAATATTCTACAGCTTTGCACCAATATTAAAAGAACACAGTGCTGGATGTATAATCAGATGTTCTTTTCTCTTTCCTCACCCGGCTTTCCTCTTGTGAGCTGCGAACTCTCTGCCTGTGGCCAGAGCCCTCTCTCCAGCAGGGAAACGCTCCTCCACCATGGTGGAGCCCATGGCATTCTCCGACATGTATGTCCGAAGGGTGAAGGGCTCAAAAGCCAGGCCCATGAACCAGGCCACACCCGCCATGTAGCACACCACACTGAAAAGAGCATGTGAAATGGGATCATTCATTCATTAATTGTATTTATTTATACAGTGAAAACCCAATGAGAAAAGGTCTATTTTTCATGGATCCCCTGTTAAAACACAACACAAAATAAACAACAAACACAGGATACTAAAAACACAAATAAAACGTTCAATAAAATGAACCAATACAAAAAAACACAATTACACAAACAATATGAGATACAATTATATAAAACGAGTGCATTGGCACTGCGTGTAGTCCTTGACCAGTGCTTTAAAATCATTAAAAAGGCATAAAATTGTTTAGTTAAAGTCTCAATGTTTTGTTCCACAGGGAGGGAGCCAGGTTGATTAAAGCCTTTTTTCCCGTCTCTGTGTTGATATGACAGGACTGTAAGATAAAAATGCCCTGAGACCTCAAACGGCGAATACTTGAACTGATGTGCAATAAACTTGATAAATAATCAGGCAAAATGCCAACTAGAGCCTTATGCACAAACAAAAGGCAGTGCTGTTCTCTTCTTGCATCTAATGATTGGCATTCTACTTTAGAATATAATTCACAGTTCTGTATTCTTCTCCTGTAATGAACCTTAGAGCTGAACCTTAGAGCTGAACCTTAGAGCTGAACCTTAGAGCTGAACCTTAGAGCTGAATGACAAACCAAGTTCAGAGGTTTTAACACTGTTGATGTAGAATGCACATATATAACATCACCGAAAAGAACCGAAAGAAATGTAGCCTGGATTAATTGTTTCGTACAATTAAGAGGAAAACAGGTTTTATTTATAAAGAAGGCTTCGATATTGGCTTTGATATTATTCATCTCTTGTATGTCAGAAGGTGTACAATGTGGTTAGAAGCTTCTGCACATTGTAATGAATGCAAACCTACCATATGGGAGCGTTGAGGCGAGTGAGAAGAGTGATCAAAGCCCTTCTTCTGTTTGGGTCAGACAGGAGCCCCATGTTGGATCTAGTATTCAAAATAAAGTAAGCAAATCAGACTCCGCAATGCAAAATGTCTCCTTGTTGTTTACTGCCTTATAATACTGGCAGAATGTGGTTTTAGAACTGTCGCTCTACACTGTAATAGACTTTGTGCCACCATTCATTCACAGAAGTGGTTAGCTTGTCACCAGCATCAGCTTCAATTATTACACTTTCAAGCACGTATATATTTGTGAGGTCGGTGATTTATCTCTTAAACTATTGATTTAGTAGAAACATATAAGAAGACATACCTATTTAGACCGTACAGGAGGTGACATCCAGCTGTAGGAGATGGGCTTGGATCCTGAGCCTGATGCTGCTAGCGCTACCCGCCGCTGTTTCCTTGTTCCGGGGGGACAGAGAAACCTGACGGACCGGAAACAGAACCCGGACATAACGCCAACAACAAAGATGCTAAACATGTCGCAAAGGCAAACGCTTAGAGCTTTGGTGAATGACCGTCTGTCTGCGGCGGCTGAAGAAATATTTGTGCTGTTTGAAAGAATCATAGTGGACTATGAGCAGCAAGTGTGTATTTACAAAGAGGAGAGCCAGAGGAAACAAGGGCTCCTGGACTCGGCTTTAGCGGCTCTTGGAGGTTCGGGTTCTCAGATACAACACTCGTTTGGTTCTGGCCCCGCGCCGAAGAACCAGAAAATACAAGAGACTCCACAGATGGATGAAGAAGCAGCGGGACAGAGCGTCAGGCGGGAGTCCGAGCCCGTGCTCACGGTCCCGGAGTTTAGAGTCTGTGTGACAAGAGAGGGCTCCGTTTTTCACCAGAGACAAGCTGAGCACAGGCAAGAAACAGGGCAGGACGACACCAACACCGTGTCACAGCCTGGACACTTTTCTAACGCCGATGAAGACTGGGAATCTCCATTCAGCTGGTCAGTTGCTTTGATGAACGCGGAGACTAATGGACTTCACTACAACCAATTCCAGATCAGAAGCAGAAGCGCCGCAGTACTCAACTCAGGTCTGTCCAAGTACAAGACAACACCAGAGATGAACTCTGCTGGAAACAATGGACACATGTCTCTTATTAACCAAGGGACTGAAAAACCATTCAGCTGTTCTACCTGTAAGAAAACATTTACCAGAAAAAGTACTCTTAAGCTGCATATGAGAACGCACACAGGTGAAAAGCTATTCAGCTGTTCAATTTGTCAGAAAACCTTCACACGAAAGAGTTCCCTGGAGTCACATAGAAGGATCCACACAGGCGAAAAACCATTCAGCTGTTTCACCTGTAAGAAAACATTTGTTCGAAATAGTGCTCTTAAAATGCACATCAAAACTCATAAATACCTTATCTGCAAGCAAATAAGTCAACACGTTCCCTTGCAGTAGCTCTTACAGCTACTCAACCTGCATTCAACGTTCAAAAGGAAATGTGCACAATGAAACTTGGTTATTTATTCAGTATCTCAAAGAAACTAAATGAAGAAAAACATTGTTTGCTACTTGTAAATATGTTCAACTTACCAGATGATCAAGTTATTGTAGATTAAGTTTGACGTGGATCGCAATTGAGTTATTGCAACTATATATATATAACCGAATCTGTCAATGTTATGAAATATTTTGTATTCTTACTATTTAAATAGATTTACTCAAGTAAAAATACTTTGTAGTCATTTATTTATTACATAATTACAGGAATGCACTGATGTATTTACACTCTTGAACTTTACCATGTGTACACTTCAATGTTTTCTTATCTGTTGAAGTCATACTGATAAATTCAATTCATTTTTGTATGGGTTCTAGTGAAAACGGCATGTGTCTAAAATTCCTGATGTGATGCAAAATGGACAGACACAATGTAATAATGCAGCCAACACTCTTTAACCAGTTACACAAGGATTATGATGATGAATAACAAGTCCACGTTCTCCTGACAGTTACAACTCCATCAGTCTCTACTGAGCTCTGAGGCCTCTTGTAGATGTTGTCGCACAACCTCATCCAGCACTTTGCTCACACCTTTACAGGCCGTCATTGCAGCCTCCATCATGGCTTCCAGATGATCTTGATGCAGTCTGGCATCCATCTGAAGCAGGGCGATTTGTCCACCACGGGGCAGCAATGCTAAGGCCAGTGAGCTGATTCCTCCACTTTCTTCTGTGTAGCACAGGTCAGCGAGTGGAGTCTCGTCCACAAAGCCCACGGTGCAAGCACAAACGTAGTCCCGCATTGGGATCCCAGCATCAATCACTGCCAGAGTAGCAGCATTTACACACACACTGTAGTTTCCCCCATCGGACTGCAGGATCTGGAGGAATGTAAACAAGTTTAAAATGTATGAGTTGTGTTATTGTGATATAATCTGTAATTTGCGTAGTGTAGTGGAGTGTTTTAATCATAACTCACTAACTCTTCTTAACGTTGACCTGGGTTTAAGTCACCCCAGACTAGTCTGAGCAGAGGCCAAGTGAAGCCCTTTAGTCTCCCCGTGCAAAGTAATTATATTTGGTTAGAGTCCGAGTCGAGTCATTCTCATCTAAAACCGACCAGTCTAGCCCATTTAAGAATACTTTATTATTATTTACCAACTCATTGGGTACCGACTGAATTCTCAAAGCTGTAAACCCACTTAAACCTCAAGGTTTTGTACACTTTATTGTCCCCGTATGAAAATTTGTCCGAATCAGAAAAGTTGTATTGCCATTGTCATTGAACACAGTTCGCAAACATAGGAACTTTTTGTTTCTGCGTTAAGGTGCAACATGAAACCAAGAATAATAATAATAGCAACGTTTATGGTGTCAAATATGGCATGCATAATTTAAAGAATATATTAATAAAATAAGGTAAAAAATAAACCTGGTCTCAGTATGTACACAGATATTTTCACAAAAGAAATAGTGTAGAAAGTAAACAGTGCGTGAATAGTATTGGTTGAGTTTTTTTAAAGTGGCAGGTGTTAAGTGTTCATGAGTTCAACGGCAGAGGGAAAACTGTTCTTGTGGCGGGAGGTTCTGGTCCGGATGGACCATAGCCTCCTGCCTGAGGGGAGTGGCCTCCTGCCTGAGGGGAGTGGCCTCCTGCCTGAGGAGAGTGGCCTCCTGCCTGAGGGGAGTGGCCTCCTGCCTGAGGGGAGTGGCCTCCTGCCTGAGGGGAGTGGCCTCCTGCCTGAGGGGAGTGGCCTCCTGCCTGAGGGGAGTGGCCTCCTGCCTGAGGGGAGTGGCCTCCTGCCTGAGGGGAGTGCATTTTGTCCTTCAATGCCACTGTCATCCTCCAGTTTGAACCTCATGTCACCGGCCTCAGAAACTTACATGGCCGAGCCAAATCCCAAGTCATCAGTATTTAGATGTCAGTAGTACTTACTCCATTAATGTGTTCTTCAGTACATTTACTTGAGTATGTATTTGTACTTCTCAAGAGTAGTTTTCAAACACTCCACTTTTACTCTTAATATGCAGTAGTCCCTAATAAAAGTTTTGTTTTTTTCTTCCCACTATAAACCATTTATAAAAAGGTATTTATTTAGTCAATATGCTGCACTGTACTGAACCATGGTCATAGCCACTTAGTCTTTTTTTGTATTATTTTTTACTCTTCCTGCAAATTGGTTTTATTAATTTATGTCTATTTTTAAAATTATTCATATATTCTATGCTTCCATTCTCCTGCTGTTCTTAAACTGTGCATTGCAACTCTGAAAGTTCCCCATTGTGGGAAAATAAAAGGTTCTCTTTTCTTAAATATCTCAAAAAGCATTGTTTTTTTTTGACAATGTTGATTTATGATTACATTTCTCCCATTTTAGTGTGTATATATATATATATATATATATATATATATATATATATATATATATATATATATATATATATATATATATATATATATATATATATATATATATATATATATATATATTTTTTTTTTTTTTTTTAAATACAAGATTTGTGCAATATTGATTTCTTGAACCTATGTATGAATTGAATCTATGTCAGTCATTATATTGAAGTCGCCGCAGTGACTTGGAAATCCAGTCAGAAGTCTGGGCATGTGGAGCTCGAGTACTACATGTCTGACCTTGACAAAGATGTCGATCTGGGAGCGTGGGTAGAGCTGGGTCAGGATTGCCGCTTCAAAAGTCTGTTTTAGATGGAGGCTCATTTCTGTGGACTTCTTGTCTCCGTGAGGTCTCCGCTTTCTCTCTGCTGTGCTGAATGTGGCCATGCTGTACTGACAGTTGATAACAGCACGGTCGTGAAGAGTGCGACTCCGGGACCCTCTCATCTGGAACACAAGAAAAGGTAAGAGAAAAATGGAAATGCCATCAATGTTTCTCAAACTATACTCAGGCTGTTTTATTTAAATCAAATCTATTATTTTTTTTGTCCTGGTTTGGAAAGATAATTATTTAGAAGTGTTTTTGTCCATGGATTAGTCTATTTTTAGACCATGTATAAGCTTAATGTATACTTGATTTATTCCTGGTCACTGGTAATTTACATATTTACATGAAGGACAAACTATGTACTGGGATCCCTCCAGCTAAATGTATGCAATAAAGCAACATAGAAATGTAAGTACAGTATCGGAAGTATTTTCAACTTTTTAGAATTTACATAAATCCAACATAATGACTCAAGTGTAGAAAGAATACTAAACTCTGACATTTCTTTATTCGGTGTGTGATGCTGTAGCTTATGCGGCTAAGCTAACCGTGCTACTTACTTCATGAGGGCCGTAAACAACAGCCAGAGCTTTGGTGTTTCCCTGCTCTATATAAGCCGAGCCGTCCGCCTGAGCAAACACTCCCATCCGGGCTTGGACCTTCCGCAGCTCGGTAGCTTTTCTTCCATCCAGGCGGTATCCCTGGTCCGACAGCAGCTCCAGACCCGCCATGATTCCAAATGGCCCACGTGGGCTGCAAAACTACATTACCCACAAGTCAGTTCGTAACCACGGCCAGGTGCGCGGCACCTTTAGGAAAGTATTTATTTGCTGGACAATTATCACAATATCTGCATTTCCTCAGACGTAGGTTCTATAGCAAAAGAAAACTTAACCTGGACTAAAATTTTTTTTTTTTTTTTAACGTATGAATATATTTCGCTACTCATAGCTCCTTCAGTTTATCCGGAAGGGAGTCACTGCCTTATATCTGTTTTAAGGGAGGAACAAACTACACTGAAACTAAAGAGGTCAAAAAGGCATATGTTTCTCTCCAGGAAACACAATCCATATCTCTGAACAGAAATTGGGCTTTTAGGTACAATCTGTAATTTCCAACTCCACCCTCAAACCCAAAACCAAGAAAACAATCAGAGGACACCAATAGAAGTTAGATGAATCATTAGTTGAAACATTATGCAAAATATGACCCAGGTGAAAGTTCACACCTAGAGTAGAGAGACAGGCTTGACTATACATTGTACTGTAAACAACAAGGGTGTGTTCTCTTCAGATAGATACCAAGCAGTGAAAAAGCTTCCTGGATGAGTGGCGTTTTGCATTTTCAACAAAGACTATTGACCATTTGACAGTGTTACATTTTCTTTTGCTATAATTTCATACAATTATAGGTTATACAAATGGCATTTAGGGGACAAAGACATAAAGGAAAACATTCAGCATTAGTAACCCCCATTTCTATAAATAATATTTTTCTATAGATAATGATAGGGTATTGTTTTTCAAAATGTTCTATTATTTAGAAATATAAGAATCTGTGCCATTATTTACCACACTCAAGTTACTCAGTACAAAAATAGTATTGTTTCTCCAAATAAGTTTTTAGGCTTACTTGAGTAATTGCTTGGGTCACTATAAAGATGCACCGATCAATCGGCCGCCGATTCAAAAAGCCGGTTTTATGCTGAATCGGCCAGAATCGGTGACCGGCCGGTCCATGTCGTAATTACCGGTTTTCGGCCGATCCAAACTGACCCGCATGCGCGCATGCGCGGTGCGCAGCAGCTCAACGTGCCCAGAGCAAAACAGCTAAAAACTACAAGAGTCTTTCAGAGCGCGGCGGCCAAAGTGTCCACTTTACATTCAAGTCTATGTAAACGCGTGTCGAACACCTCCTGCGTTTCCCGCGGCGCGAGTCCTGCTTTTTCGGCGTGGAGCGCGGCGCGCGGAGCGGAGGGTGCGTTTTGCCGTTTTCCGCTCTAGACAAAAGCTTTGACAGGCATAAGCTTCAAAGCGTTAAAATTGTTCGGGGCAAAAAAGTTCAGATTTGTTCAACTTTGGTGGAACACAAGAAGGACGAGCCTGGAAGAGGATCAGAGGAGACTGGACTGTGGGGTAAGTTATTACAACTTTGAGACTATTACAATCTACGTGTTGATAGTTGATGCGGTCAAAATAATTTGCGCTGGTTTGTGTTTGACAAGTTAATGTGTTTAATCAGAGTTATCTGTAGAAGAGTACACATTATATGAAGGGGCCAGAAGAAGCAGCAACAGGGCTGTCAGAAGAGTTAGTTGTTGTTGTTCTGCTCAACTAGCAGAGAGCTAAGCTACGAGCTAATGCTAACAAGAGATCTCATCCACCTGAAATGAGACTTTAAAACACTTTGATGCATTTGAGACAAACATGAGGTAGATACAAAACTTAAATTACTGACTCGAACAGCGAAATAAGTGACTACAATCTAATGTCTGACTATTTAGACATGACTATGACTATTTAATTGTCCCACCGCCTCAAAGAAATGTTTACACAATCAGCTGTGCACTAGAATCTATAGTGCCCTAGAATTTATAGTGCTCAGCTCATTGTGCTTCTAGTGAGTGTGTCAAGTTATCAAAGAGCTGATGAAACTGGAAAACAATATTGGCAACATATGTGCCTCATTAAATATGCTGTATTATAATAGTAAAAGTTTGAATAATATTGCAGTAAATGTACTGGGCTCAAATATAACTGCTGTATAATGTTCTTTAAGATCTGCCCCTGCTGCTCCTGCTCCTTCAGGGGATGCTGGCCCTTCTGCTGCACCCACAGGTGTGTAAAAGTATTTGGTTGGATTACAATTTGTTTTTTAGCCCGTGTCATCTAAATTGCAATGTGTGTTTTTTTTGTAGAACCACGAGGAAGAGGACCTGGAGCCAGAGTCCTCCAGCTTTGAGAGGGAGGTGCTGGAGCCAGAGTCCTCCAGCTTTGAGAGGAGGTGCTGGAGCCAGAGTCCTCCAGCTTTGAGAGGAGGTGCTGGAGCCAGAGTCCTCCAGCTTTGAGAGGAGGTGCTGGAGCCAGAGTCCTCCAGCTTTGAGAGGGAGGTGCTGGAGCCAGAGTCCTCCAGCTTTGAGAGGAGGTGCTGGAGCCAGAGTCCTCCAGCTTTGAGAGGAGGTGCTGGAGCCAGAGTCCTCCAGCTTTGAGAGGAGGTGCTGGAGCCAGAGTCCTCCAGCTTTGAGAGGGAGGTGCTGGAGCCAGAGTCCTCCAGCTTTGAGAGGAGGTGCTGGAGCCAGAGTCCTCCAGCTTTGAGAGGAGGTGCTGGAGCCAGAGTCCTCCAGCTTTGAGAGGAGGTGCTGGAGCCAGAGTCCTCCAGCTTTGAGAGGGAGGTGCTGGAGCCAGAGTCCTCCAGCTTTGAGAGGAGGTGCTGGAGCCAGAGTCCTCCAGCTTTGAGAGGAGGTGCTGGAGCCAGAGTCCTCCAGCTTTGAGAGGAGGTGCTGGAGCCAGAGTCCTCCAGCTTTGAGAGGGAGGTGCTGGAGCCAGAGTCCTCCAGCTTTGAGAGGGAGGTGCTGGAGCCAGAGTCCTCCAGCTTTGAGAGGAGGTGCTGGAGCCAGAGTCCTCCAGCTTTGAGAGGAGGTGCTGGAGCCAGAGTCCTCCAGCTTTGAGAGGGAGGTGCTGGAGCCAGAGTCCTCCAGCTTTGAGAGGGAGGTGCTGGAGCCAGAGTCCTCCAGCTTTGAGAGGGAGGTCCTGGAGCCAGAGTCCTCCAGCTTTGAGAGGGAGGTGCTGGAGCCAGAGTCCTCCAGCTTTGAGAGGGAGGTGCTGGCAGCGCTCTGGGACTGACCCTCCTCATGTTCCACCTGCTTCCTCTCCTGCAGAGGGTTCCAGCTCATTCAAAAGAATGTGTAAAATTACAAATGTATAAATTACTATATGAAAATAGTTCATTTGATTTCAATCTGGAACCATTGGAGCTGCATCTTCTGCAGGAGAAATGGACTCCTTTTTCCTCTGTGTCCTCCACTCTTCTCCAGGCCATATTAGTTAGTATATAGTTCTGTATTTATATATTATTTTTATATATAGTTATTTATTTTTCTATTTTTCCACAAAATAAATTACATTTTATATTATAAAACGTGTGTCCTGTATACATGCAACTTTTTCACATATATAATGGTGTATGGTGTGGCCTGCTGGAGCAGCAGCATCACAGAGAGGGAGAGGAAGAGGCTGGACAGAGTCATCAAGAAGTCCAGCTCCGTCCTGGGCTGTGCTCTGGACTCGGTGCAGGAGGTGGGGGACAGGAGGGTCCTAAATTCACATCTATGCTTGACCATGAGTCTCACCCCCTGCAGGACACTCTGTCCGCTCTGGAGAGCAGCTTCAGTGAGAGACTGATCCACCCTCGATGTGTGAAGGAAAGGTTCCGTAGGTCTTTCCTTCCTGCTGCTGTCAGACTTTATAACAAACACTGAACACTCGCAATACTGACCTAACCTAATACTGATGTGCAATTCTGTCATATGTGCAATTACTGTGAAATTCATGTGCAATCTATGTGCTGTCGTGACACATTCATGTGCAATTACTGTCGGGATCACATGCAATGGTATTTATTTGTCTATGGGAGTTTTTATTTATTTATAGGAGATCTTCTACTGAAAGTGTTTTTCAGACTTCCTATAAGTGATCTGTTCTTCTGTATCTACCTCTGTATCTACCTGCGTTGCACCAATGAAATTTCCCCATGTGGGACAATAAAGGAATATCTTATCTTATAATACTGGGGAGTTTGTTGGAAAATCAGTGGCTAGATAGAAAATCGGTTTTGGCAGGTCAGACCTCCTTAAAAACCGGAAATCGGTATCGGCCAAGAATTTTGAAATCCGTGCATCTCTAGGTCACTACCTTTACATCTACGGGAAGTATTTTTAAGTAATGTTACTCTTGAGGACAAATTGTGGCCACTTGACCCACCTCTTAAAATCACTACGCATGTTCTACATTTTAGAGGCTAATGCACTTTGAACACATAAACATTTTTAAAAATAAAATTTATTAGCATCTCTAATGTGTATAAATAAAAACATATGAAACAATGCTTATACGTATAATGTAATGAGCGTAACAATGACAGGGTTACATGTGATACAAAGGAGCAGTCCTCATTTTATTCAGCCAGTGTTGGAAAAGTGTAGAATAAAATCAAGCCTTCAAACAAGAATACCTTAAGGTTGCAAATAAACATTCTTTTGATGAGAATAAAATCTGTTGGTGGGTGATAAAAAGGGACATCATAAATATTTTCTTACCCATTTATTAATTTTTTTTTCACATCTTTATTATATTATAAACTCTGTCTTATTCATTTGTTTCTTTAATAATGTCAAGGCACAAAGCCAAAACATTTTCTTTACTCCAATAAAGGGATTTCATTCTTTTCCATTTTGTCAATATGGTTCCAAATGTAACAACGGTCTTCAGAAGCAGACCTGAAATACTGGACCAAATGACAAAGCGGGGCTGCACTGTATCGTTTGACAGAACATACCAATATTCATATCCTGAAAGATGCACTCTGCCATTGTTTGCTACGCTGCCTGTGGCTTCCGTGGCCAATGTGGCGGAGGCTACTTGCCGTTTGAGATTCTCCAACCAAAACTACAGCTAAATGTCTTGTTCAAAAATCAGTTGGATATATTACAAAACTAGACTTTATAAGAATCACAATTGCAACCTGTAACAATACTGAATATTACCATGTTCTGCAGATACAGTGCAGCTCTACTTCTAGCCTATAAGGTTAGTCACAGCAACAAAATGTAGATACAAACATGGAAATTTTGACTAGCAGACCCAGGAGGATCAAAGAAAATATACTTCATATGTGTTTTACTAATGTAACAGAGTTTGTTGTTGACTAGAATGGCTTGCTGTACCTAGGTCATAATTCCAAGAAGACTGAACGTGTGCAGATGCTTCTTTGGATCGGACCAGTGGGCTCTCTAAGGCAAAAGCAAAGAAAGGAACAAAACCTCTCTTCTGGTGTCTCCCAATGAACTAGATTTGGTCATGATTTCAAAAAACACTGAATGTGTTCAATAAAGTTTTACACAACTGACATGATATGCACATAGGACAATACTAGCTCTGAAAGCGGGCCATTGTAACAGACCACCCAACAGAGGGAACACCCCACAACTCACATCAGCATGTCAAACCTCAGCTCAACTTCAGTTACCGTGTATGGGCTATCATTGGCCTTTGTCTCAGTTTTTTCCTCAAACTGAAAATAATCTCACATTTCAAAAGGGGTATACAACATCCAAGACTAACTGCTTGAAAGTAAAAAAAACAAAAACAAAAAACAGTGAAGGTAGAAAAGTAAAAGTGGTGTGTCTGCCTTTAAAGCAGGTGCACGTGAGAGTGAAGGTGATCGGCACCGCAGGGTTGTGTTGAGCTGTATGGAATGAAGGAACTATGTTGTAGATCTGAAAAGAAGAAAACCAATGGTCTCTGCTCCATCCCAAAGTCTTTTTGAAGAGTGCAAAGATCCCCTCATTTCCCTGATATATCCACGGTCACTCATCCTAAAACTCGGCAAACTCCTTTGCACATTTTTCCGTCACAGAAACACGGATCTCCTCCTCTTCATAGTCGTCGAAGTTGCTGGTGTCCCCTGGACCTCTGCACTTTGGTATGAATGGAGCTTCCACCTTGAAAACACAATATGAAGACACGCATTAATTCTCTGCTTTTATCCAATAAGTACAACTACAACAGCAACATACTTTCAGCACCAAGTTATGTACATAATAACCAGCAGAGGGGAGCAGAGGATGAGAACTGTACACCTTTTTAGAACAGAAATGCGTGTGACGTCGATGTTTTGTTATCGTTATTGATCATAGATTTCTAAAGGGTTTGGTTGATTAGTCAGCAGGCGCCAGAGAACAAGGGATTCATTCCTCACACAGACCTGCATGAAACGAACTCAGGATCATAGAAATGTAAGAAAAAGTCAATGTAAGACTTTAAGCCTAACAGACTTACAGAAAGCAGCTTCACACTAGCGCTAAACATTTGGGCAACAAAGACAGACAAACAAGTAAACAACTATCAAAAGATGAAACAAAAGTGAATATAAAAAGGAACAGAATCATATCAAAAGTTGACCCACTATGATGCAGTGCAACGTGTGACATCCCTCATTCGCTGCATTTATCAAACATGTGGTGTTTAGGCTCACGCTGAGGTCAAAAGATAGCGGAACAAAAATATAGGACAAGCTGAAAGCAAAACTAAATAAAACAGAGAATGCATTAGCTTCTCTTATTGAGGTGCGAAGACAAATTTAGCCTGTCCACTCCAAAAATAAGGACAAATATCTTGAAACGAAACAGAAATAGTAGCAAACTAGACCAATAATGTGTCTGAAAAGCGAACCAATTCAGTCAAACTACACCAGTCAAGCTCAATATTGTAAATTCAAGTCATTTTAACTAATGTAAAGCCTTTACAATTGGACGTTTTTCACAACACTGACAATTTATCTATGCCCAGATATACATGTCATCTGATGGTGAGGTCAATGCCTTTAACCAGCGTAACAGCTATTTTGATTGATCAAAGCTGTCCATTATGTGGTCTTCCAGGGCTAAATGGCTGGTGGCAGTGAGCACAGTGAATCTGGGTGATTTCCAAGTGACTAGAACCGCTCTGATGGCTCTGTGATAACACTCCACTCAAAAGCAAACAATACTGTCCCTGTTCTTTATTCACAAGAACATAATCACCCTACACAACCATAATACATCAGAAAACTGTCATAATTGTCTAATAAAACACTTTTGCTGCGTCAGTTGGGAATCACTGTACGGAAACTAGTTCTAAATCTATAAATCAATATCTAATTAACGTTGTTTTCATGGAGGCAACAGTGTTTGGTGTCGGTGCTAAGCGTGGTCTTGCCTTTCGTTCGTAGATGGCGATCCAGTCCGTTGTGGCGAACCATTTGTGTCCTTTGATGTCGCTGACGCCGTTCTTCAGGTTGCCGTAGCGTTTGGTGAGATCCACCTGCAGCAGATTTCTCAGAAGGTCCTTCAAGTCTGAGCTGAAGTGAGAGGGGAATCGTACCTACGGAACAAAAAACAACCATTGTGCGTTTCAGAGCTGTGGATACAAGGTTGGAGTGAATGAGGGATAAACTGCAGTATACTACCTTTCCAGACACAATTTTCTCATAGATCTGAATGGGCTGATCTGCGAAGAATGGAGGATAGCCAGCTGCCATTTCATAAATGAGGACTCCTAGGGCCCACCAGTCTACAGCTTTGTTGTAGCCCTGTGAAAGGAAGGTATTTTTACAACTAGAAGTAAAATGTAAGCTCCTGATGTGGTACCACACTCCAAAAGCAAAAATGCATGCCAAAAATCACAATTTGAATGGTCACAATTGGCAAATCACAAAAACTAGAATCATACAGCTAACTTTATTTCCACTGCAAACAATCAAATATCCCATCTTATTATGTGCATGATAATAATGGCTAAGTCTCATTTATAGCCATTATTAAGTTCTTATCATCTCTTTTTATCTTTTTCGTCATCCAATTTGGAGCAAGCTGTTATATTTAGTGTTGACTGTTACAAAAAAGTGTGCAATATTTTGAAATTTAGATATCGTTTGGAAAAAAATACATAGGTTTAAAACCAAGTACGTTGTTTAGAGTTAAAAAAAAATAAATGCTACAAATAGAGTATTTAAAAAAAAGAGATGAAAACAGGTAAACTTAAGAAAAAAATATATAGTTATATTCCGAAACTTTTTTCCACAATTATTTATATCGTTTGCATGATTATGTTGATTGTACTGATTTTTACTGAATTTTGCTTTTTTATTGTATCTTATTGCGTCTCTGCACCTAAAACACCATGTGCCCGAGACTAAACTTTAAATTAACTTTAGTGATTCATTTAACAGACATTTCACATTCGTCTGATAATTAAACCTCATTTCTCACACATTTCTGTTGGATTCACATAATATCATCTGACTATCGTTATCGGGACACTCCCAAAAATATTTAAATCAAGAGTTTCAATATCACCCACCCCTTCTGAATCACAACGTTCAAACTTTCCTATTGCGATGTCAACATTCAAAGTGGCATACAGGACACAAGTAATTCAATCTCCATACTTTGCTGAGAATAATTTCTGGTGCTAGGTACTCCGGTGTCCCACACAACGTCCAGGTCCGTCCTTTTACCCTCTTGGCAAAGCCGAAATCTGTCACCTGAACAAACAAGGAGATTTGAACATTTCTTTGAGCTCGACTTTTAAAATAAACAGCAAGTCATTTGATTTCTCACCTGAATGTAGCCATGGTGGTCAATGAGGAGATTCTCGGGTTTCAGATCTCTGTATATGAGATCTAGTGAATGGAGGTACTCGAATGTCAGCACTATTTGGGCAGCATAAAACCTTGCGTGTGGCTCACTGTAAAAAAGGATCAGAGCAATATTACAAAAAGCAAAAATTGGGAGAAAATTGGTAAGTCGCCTTTTTCATACCTAAACCTGCCAATTCGTCTTAGGTGTGAAAACATCTCCCCACCAGGAACGTACTCCATCACCATGTACAAGTTGGAGTTGTCCTAGAATAGAAATGCCTTCTTAGAGCACAGCACTTGAGGCAGTAAAATCCTGTTTGAAAGAAGACAACCTTACCTTAAAGGCATACTCGAGTTTGACAAGGAAGGGGAAGCTCACGGCCTGTAATATCCTCTTCTCGTTTAGCGTGTGTTCTATTTGCTTGAGTTTGACCACCTGACAGAAGAGGAGAACATGACCTCAAAGTGTGATGGACAGTGGAACCACGAAAGAGAGTTGCAACGAACACCTTTTATAATTTTATAAACTGTACACTATAAATACATGGTAGTCTGAAAGAAGACGTTTGAAACTAGATGTTCAAATTCATTCAGAAATGATTCATATCTGACATTCTAAACAGATTATTCCACTTATTTGACTGATGCTTAGGTTTGATTGTTTAGGCGAGCGAGCTGAACGTGTTCCATTTGTATTTGATGTTTAAATGCACTTTTATAGTCCCTGAATTAGCATGGTCGATACGCGATGCTTTGTCCCTGTTGGAATAATGCTATAAGTTCATATCTCCTGATTTCGTTAAGCTTTTTATCTAAATTTTTCTGTTGCACAGCAGGGATTTTGTTACAGAAATAACCTGCAAACTATTTCAAGTGTCTTTTTTATTTTTTTAAATCAGTTTTGTTTTTGTCAACTGAGGCCCCTGTCACTCACTTCCCTGATTCTTTGAAAATGTCAGATATAAGAGGCGGGGCTTATCAGTTGTGCAGTTTTAAACCAGAAGCCAATTTACCCATTTTTATTACGCAGTTTGGATCAATATTGAGATTTAAAATGAACAAAATGTAATCTGTTGATCTATTTATGTTATAGTTCAAGTCTAAGTATCATAAAAAAGCATAAAGTCTCTTTTAAACTTCTCTATCTCCATGGAAACAAGCAGATGACACTACCAACAGGCCAAGTGAGGTCTGTAATGATAATTTTTCAGGATTTTAATTTTCAATATGTACCATTATAACATTATTGTTACATCGTACAACATGTACAATATAATACTTGTAATAAAAAAAATGCAAAACACTGAATATAAGTTTAAATGTCATACTGTGGAACATTCCAGACAAAGCAATAACATATCCATTGAGACATGCAGGTGAAAGGTTACGAATACAATGCACCTTTAAAACAACATTGTATTAGACAATAGTTTTGGGGACTGACCTTCTGCTTGTCCAAGATCTTCATGGCGTAATATTGCTCTGTTCCTTTGTGTTTGACGAGCATGACCCTTCCGAAGGAGCCGGTGCCCAGGGTTTTTATTCTGTCAAAGTCATCTAGGCACGTTGTGCTCTGTGGGGGCAATATATCACATCACATCGCACTGTTAAGGTGTATTAGAATATGTTACAGTAGTTCCCAATGGAAGGGGAGGGTCTAATTATGGGCTACTATGTTGTCATGTACAGGCAACTCAGAGTACACATCAGATTGTTGTAATAAAACCACTCTGAGCATTTTATTTTTAGCCATGACAGGAAATACATTGTCCTCAACGAATTTGCTCTCTGCAGTGCATTTAAACACATTCAAACGGTTATAGTTTTTATTTCCCCTATAACAAAGTAGAACAATGACACAAGCAAGTCCACAATGAAAGTGCCCTTTAGAAATCCAGTTACATCGGAATAAAGCAGATTATTTTGTCTCCAATGATCACTGTATTAGAAGGCTTATGCTTATTATAAAACATATATACAGTAAATATTAAAGTATTTATTAACATCTTCATTCTTGAGCTCTTTTAAAAAAAATGGCATAAACTGACCTGTGGTGGGCATTCCCATTTGCGTAAGAAGTCTTCTTTGGCTTTGGCTAGAAACTCTTTCACTACAATCAGAAATAAATTACAGTTAGGGAAGGGAATTCTCCACAAAAGGTTCGTAAGAGTGAAAGAAAATTGCAAGCGCGACTGTCAGTTAGGAAAAGGAGAACGTTTGGAAAGTCTTGAACAATGCTGAAGAGGAAAGGACAACTCTCATCTGGATATACATTCAAATAACAAAAGGTAGCAGCATTATTCCGCACTATAAGAGGTCACAAAACAACATTCAAGTAGAGTGACCACCCCCAAAAATGTGTAAAAGGAGGCAAGTTTTGTGATGTGCTGTAAAAATGTGCAACTCGAGAGATACAGTAAATGCCTTGATGATATCTCACCAACTTACCAACTGTGAAGGCGGCTAGAAATTATAATCATGTTTTAGCAAGCAAATATTGAGAAGGAGGAAACGGTTGGAATAGCAACATATTCAAAATGGTCCAAATTGGAAGTTCACATAATTCTGTCCTAATTGAATGTGTAACTGGATTAAATTTGGCAAGAACAGCAACAAAAAAGTACAACTTGATTTTAATGCAAAGGAAAAGGCTCAAAACCAATTCTGATACCACAATGATGAGAACAAATATGTTTCGTTAGACATAAAAAAAAATTGTTTCTTTAATATTAGAATATTATATTTTCTGATAAAGACCCAGGTCATTCTAAAAGTCTTCTAGAAGGTCCATGCATGGCCCTAGTTGTATTAGACTAATTATTTTGCAGGGATTTATATCCACAACAGCAGGAAGGAGAACGCATTTAGTAAATTATCTTGAGATTTGGGAGGATTTGGGGGGAATTATGAGTTTAAGAATTCCTTTTTTACAAATAAATACATTGTTTACTGGTAGTCTTCTGTGTAAACATTTATATTTGTGCGCTCTTCTGTAATCTTGTCAGTGCACTTTGCTACAGATTCATGGTCAAATCACAGAGATATTTGTTTTAGATTTTTTATTTGAATAATCGATACACGCTTTAGTCTTCTACAACCCAAATAGATTTCGTATTTGATTTAGGAGAGTCATCCCACATGAGAAACCATTTTCACAATTTTGTATTTGTTTGATTGAATCTTTTTGCCGTTTGGAACAACAGCTTCTCAAGGTCTAAATTCACCAAGCCAAATGTAAGATCATTTTACACATGTGCACATAATCTTATGGCAATTTTTTATCTTGTGGCTCCTGATCTTATCCCATCCCTACATTTTTGTATTGATTATTATTATCATAGTATAGATTTTTTTGGACAACCCTAGTTCAGACGGACACAACATTTTAAATCCTGTACTGTAGTGTTGAATTAAGCTTGAAACTACTACAGAACTGAAAGTGAAGGATTTTCTGTTTGAATATTTTTCTGTAATAAAAACTGTCACTACACATTTAAGTCCCACATTCTCCACTTTGAAAACAACTAATCCGCGGGCTGCTCTGCAAAATTCCTCCAGCACAAAAGTGAGACGGGTGGTCACTCTACATTGAAGAAGGGTAGACACGTGATGCAGGCCAAGATGCTCGGATTTTGAGCTGTTAGTCTGAAAACCAAACGCACAACCACAGAACCACACAAAGACACAACCACACAGGTATTATTACAGGGACGCTGGGCCAGAGCTCCTGCTGCATCACACACCACCACCACCACAGGGAAGCCTACAGAGAACACACAGCCAGAAACAAGCGGCGACAAACCAATGTATGGGCAACACAGCAGACAGTAGATATCCAGATTGAGAGAAGAGAATGCAGATAAAAACAAGGACGCATTAATAAATAAAAAGGCATGCAGATACACAAGGCAGGCACAACTAGCAAGAAGGAGGCCACACACACAGCAATGCTAATCTAAATCGCTTTCATCGCTTTTTTGTTTTGTTGCGTACCAAATGTCTCTACAGTTCACCAAAGTTTTGCAGGAACAATCACCCACACGGATGGGATGAAGAGAAGACAGGAGAGAGACAGTATACAAGTGTAAGACATCAACATGTACAGCAATGCAACATAACAAGCATAATGTCAAGAACACAGTGAAAAGCTGACAATGCCGTGTGGAATTTAGACACAGATCGACTTGCCTATGGTGGTTTCAGAGAACAGGTGTACCCGGAATGACATGGTACGTTTTGTCATGCATTGTAAGACGGGATATAAAGATAAGATGAACGACTGAGAATGCATGTAATGTGGCGTGAAAAAAAGCAAAGTACAAAAGTAAAAAGAACTGTACTGAAATATCATTGTGTTTTTCTAATGATGATGTTTGTTGAGATTGTCCCTGTGGTAAATAATTATCATAGTTTTACATTAGTCAAGTTGCAGTTTGGCAAGACAATTTTACAATTAAATGTTGAAAATTACAGGAAGTAGAGCCGAATACCTCCACCAGAGATGTCATCACAAAGCGCCATTCCACCAGAAATGTAGAGAAAATGTTTCCACATTATTTGTCAAATTATTTATCAAAACTATTTGGCCCTTGTATATTATCTGGTTGCTAAGCAACAGTTGTGAATTACCTCTACTTATGTCATATTTGCTGGCCATGTCCACATTATAAATGTCCCCGGAATTTCCAAATTGGAGAAAAACAGGCAAAATGTTGGGTAAATTCTTAAATATAATATTATTCCCTTTGTTTTACTGCAATGTGTAATCTAATGTGTCATTTGGACTTTCAGTATATTTACAGTGGATAGGTCAGCGTAATCGCTCATTCATCCAGGAGTGTTCCATTGTAGAAAAAAAATTGGCTACGACTGAATCTTCTCTTCAATTTACAGTGGATACTTTTTACTTTTAGTTCTACTTTCTACTCCAAAGTAAAAGTGCAAAGTTTTTATGATTGAGTGTCTGAATTGAATTGTTGTTGTTTTTATTTTTTATGGACACATCTTGCCTGTAGGTTTGAAGTTCAAGGTGTGAGCAGAGGAAAATATATACATTAAAATAAAATTTACTTCAAATGTTAAGTCGCTTCTGTTGACCAACAATCAGTTAGATTCTTTATGAAGATCACAACATTTGACTCTTCAATAGTTCCAAAGTATAAGTTTTACTTTTTTACTTGAAAAGTATATTTCTATATGTATGTATATTGAAGTACATATTATGTACTTCAATACTTTTACTTTAACATTAAGTGCATATTTCAGATTATACTACATTACATTACATTTTGACTAGTTCTGCCAAATTTAACTCTTTGTAAAGTTTATAATTGCACTTCCTGGTTGGACATGGGCAGCAAATATGATATAGTTAGAGGTAATTAAACTGTTAAACTGTTGTAAACGAGGGCCAAAATCCATATACATTTCATAAAACATTATGATTTCAGAATAAATAGAACTCAATTACACCGGTTTTGTTGAATTAACATTTAAACTATCAGAAAATGTGTACGTAAAATTGCGAATAAATTGTCGGTTTTCTCATTGGCAAGTCACTTTTTGATGACATCACAAAGGGATTTCAGAAATGTTTCAACTTTCTGTAATTTCAAAGTAAATTTTCCAAAATGTCTTCCCAAACTGCGACTTCACAGATGTAAAACTGATATTCAATTTTTACAGCGGATTCTATATCACCAAACTAAGTCATAATTAGAAAAACGGGAGAACCTTTCATATAGACTTTAAGTAGATGTTTAATGTGATACTTTGACTTTTACTCGAGTACATTTTTGCACATGAATCTGTAATTTTACATAAGTATCAAAATTGAGTACTTCTACCACTGTAATGTCAAGCTATGTCTGGCTGAATAGTTAGTGTGATTCCATGGCACATTTATAGTCGCTGTATGGTTTATGTACACACAGTTGAGTACACGCTGGACTTGGACTTTGTTTGGCGTAGACAGTGTTTATGTCACAGCGGGTTTGCTTTGGTGAGGGAGAGCCATGGGAGGTGAACATCTGTGGCCTGACAAGGACTAAATCTTGTTGATTTAGAGAGCTGGGTGCAAATACGCCAAACTACGTAGTAAAGGTTCAATATCCATCAAAATACAATCGGGAGGTTAAAGGTAAATCACATCTACGTCTCATATTTCTCTGATGATTCTGTGATGAAGATTGTAAACAGTGTAGCACATAGTACCTATAAATTATGATGGATGACATTATATTAACAATATGTAGGGATGTCAAAATTATTCGGTTGATCGATAATCATGATTATTTAGGGCACAATATGATCATAAGAACTAAAAAAATAATAAAGTGGTTTTAATTCAATCAATAGTTTAAAAATTAAGTACATTTTTATCTGGCTGTTTTGGTCATATTTACTTTGTTTTGTCATTCAGACAGTTCAATTTCATAAAGCTGGTCACAAACTTGAGAAATAATAGTGTGTTTGACGAGATTTCACACAGTCTCTGTAATAATTGTGAATAAGCGATAAAACATGTTGTTTTTTTTTCCCTCACAGTAATGGTAACACTAAAATTTGACATTGTGACATCCTACCTGTTATGACAATTACTCGATTTATTAATATGATATATTAATATGACTGAAAGAATAATAATTGGGCCTCAATAATTATCATGGATGTTTTTTTTTTTATTTGACCTGTAGAGAGTAAATTAAGTCACTTGTATGACTCATTGCTGATGCCATCAAACAGCTTAAGTGTTAACAGTAATTATATTATTTATTTATGGCAGCAATATATTGATCTAAAAATCTATTTTTGCACATTGAAACACTAAAAAGTAAAAACAGAACTATTAACTATGACTGCTATATGTTCTAAACATGACATAACATATTTACAGAAGGATCAGGATACGAACAGGCTGCGGGGAAGTACATTTTACAATACATCTAGGGCAGTTAGCAGTAGAGTTTTCCACTAAAATGTACACACCTGCAACCTGATGTGTATATACGTGTATGTGTACGTGTACCGGTATATAAATGTGTATATAATATATGATTATTGTTTTGATGTTTTGAGTGCACTATGTGTGTAAATGTACACACCTTAAAATATATAAACTGTTAAGCTTTGCATACATGATCCTGGTTTGAGGCTGCAACATTTTCTAATTTCAAACTTGTGGAGTCTAAATATTGCGCGCAAGTAAAATCCCATAATTCATTAGCGCTGCAAGATAAGATTAATCACAATCAAATCGAAATTGTAACTGGAATGGACACATAAGACCAATTGCAACGGCTGCATTTTTTTCCACACACAGCACAATATTAGTTCCTTTTCTGCACAAACACTGCTAAACCTGTAGTTTAGATCATAAATATTTTAGTTTTTTTTGGGTCAATTCTTCCCAATGTGTTTAAAATGTACAAATGTCTAATCGCTATCATCGCAACTAGATGTTTCCCCCCAATCATGCAGCCCTATTATTTATGTAATTATCATGCAGCCCTAAATACATATTAGTATTTATAGCATGATTTTGCCAGATTAAAATGACCTTTGTGTACAACCATTATGCATTCAGCCTCCAAAATACTCCTTGATTGGTTCCGCAGGTGTCCTTCAATCACTTCGCACAACGCTGTGGCCAAGCTGAAATGGAAAAGTGAGCTGAACCTTGCTGTGAGCCGAGGCCACTCAGGCATAACATAGCAGGGTTATGTGATTCTCTGGCCCCGTGTGTAACTAACAGTGCCAGAACCTAGTGCGGTGTGAAACTAAAGAGGTGTCAGGAAGATGCCAACTTAATCTGCCCATGTTGTAGACTACGCTAAACAACAAAGTGCTGCTCTTTTATACACCGCTTGTCCGTACGCTAAAACAACGCTACACAATGAGAGTACCTTACTTTTTGGACTTAAGGCGCCAATTTCCCCCCCCCCCACACTTTGAACCCTGCGGCCTGTACAACGATGCGTCTAATTTATAGATTTTTCCTCGCCAACGGCCACCGGGGGGGGGGACTCTAGCAGGAAGCGCAAACGTTTGACACAGTGTCCAGGGGACACGTCGTGTTCTCTGTATTTTAAGCTTCAAAACGCGGTGTGTTTTATTACAATTAGACTCATATTCACTGAGAAATTAGTCTAATGAGGAAGTGATTCTAGACATACGATATATGGCGGTCTGTAGTTTAGAACCTGCCACATTGAAATAAGACTTTCTTGGCCCGACCTGACCCGTAGAACACTTGTGTATCGGTAAATCAGCTCACACAGAGTCATCAAGGACAGTAGGGACAGTATAGTGACAGCTGTGATGTGTTTTCTGTTTGTTAAGCTTCAAAATGCTGTGTTTTATTACAATCCAACTCATATTCACTGAGAAATTAGTCTAATTAGCCCCGCTGTGAAGTGGACCACGGGTGCGCTGTGAGACATCCGGTTCAAAAGAAAACCGGCGCATCACTAGTGCATTTATTTATGTGTATATCTCATATTAAAACATGGGCACCCGTGGTTTATTGACAGGTGCAGTCTGTCTCTCTTCTCTTTTTTTCTTCGTAAATTTCATTGCTGCAGCTTTTATTCAGGAACGCTGTCTAGCCCGAAAAGTACAGTAGTAATCAAAGCAGTCCAACCAAATCTTCTGTGCTGACTTTTTTCTTGTACAAGCAGTGTATTTAGAGAAAGAGACAGAGAGAGCTGGACTGTAGGTAACTGGGTCGCTCTGCAAATCTGCTTGTAGGGCCATAGTGTCAGCTTAAATGGTTTTAGCAGTTAGCCGGTCAGGATCTAGGGATCATGACCAAGAAACGCAATCTTCAGCTCTTGTCTGAAGTCACAGGTTGGCAATGCCTCAGGGACACTATGCTGTATGGGTTATTTTTGAGTTAACAAGCTAATAAACCTCTGGAATGTAGACAGAGGTTTGTAAAAGGACATTAAGTACTTAGATCTGAACTTTTTGATTAGTCCACGTGCTACAGTTCTGGGTAAAACTGATCTGACTAATCAAATAATTTATGACAGCCTGGATTTTAAACACTGCAGAATGTCATTTGTTTGTGCCGTTTTATCTCAGGGTGAGATCTGTGTGCATTCTAGAGCGTACGAGCAAAGTAACACAGTCCTAGGCCCAGTTGCGTCAAACCGTTCAAAGCTTGTAATACCCCTTATCCTCTGACGAAGGTCTGATGACAAGCTGCTCGAGTCAATGACAACTAGGTCTTTTACCACGGTGAGATTACAGGAAAAATAGCTCCAAGTGGGCACGAGGTATACGGTTTTGGCTGGGTTGTCTGTGTGTACGTGTACAAATGTTAAGAAGGGCAAAGCAAGTAGTAAGTCTTAAGCTTTTATGAATGGAAACTAGGGCTCCAACTCACTATTATTTCAGCAATTACTTATGTTTCACAGCAAGACGTTTAAATACATTTTGAACCAAATAAAAAGTTGAAATGGCTTCTAAATCAAGACAATTTACAAATAAAGTGTATTATGGATGAAAATTAGAACTATTTTTGTATTTTTTTTGACATTTTGATTAAATAAAGCAGCTGTCTACATTATAAAGTGACTGTGGTATAAGTCTTAAGAGTCTGTGCATTCCAGTTAACATTTGCGATGATCAAAATACAATTATTCATTAACAACAGACTACGGGTAGTCAGTATTATTCCGATTAAACATTGCAGCTCTAATAGAAACATCTCAATTGTCATTTCCTCACCATACTTGGGCATGATGCTGCTGTTGTACTGGGAGGATTGGTTTGTTTATGTAACCAAGAATAAAAAAATGTGTCAAGGGAGCTCTGAGGAAGGGAAATGCAGCACAATGCTTTCTAGTAAATGTATGTGCTATTTATAGGGCTTATCCGTTGCAAATGTGTGCGTGATGTTGAATGTGGCAACTACTGTCTGTCTGCAAGTGACAACAATGCAAACGTTAAACACAGTGCTAAAGTTACAGCGTTAAAATTATTGATAAAAAAAGGCACGTTTGGGGAAAAAACATGAAGATTTGTGGGCATCGCCATGGATATCTCTGAGCAATAAAGGCCTGGATGGCTGCAAAACCACCACTATCAAGAGGCAGTGGGGTGAGGGGCCTTCTATGGCTAATCCCCCCCCAACCCACCGCTAAAGTTAGCAGGCTATGTGACCACCAACAGGACTGACTTTAGTGTGTTTCTGATTTAACAACGCGTGTACAAAGTGTGTTAACGCGCGAAGTGTGCTTTTTACGCGCGGTTTAATGAGAGAAAACCGTTCCAATCCCTAAAAAATAAAAGAAGACCCCTTACCCCACCCACCTACCCACTCCCTTCACGGTGCAGATAACCAAAACACAGACACGGTTCCTC
Organism: Eucyclogobius newberryi; assembly: GCF_026437365.1. Lineage (NCBI taxonomy): Eukaryota > Metazoa > Chordata > Actinopteri > Gobiiformes > Gobiidae > Eucyclogobius > Eucyclogobius newberryi. The sequence continues at coordinate 24,721,989 of NW_027315746.1, forward strand.
CGGCTACAAGCTAACGCGGTCCGTAGGCCCCATCGCAAAACACAGCGCGTAAAAACCCCCAAACCACCCGCAAACATGATGGACAACTCTGCGCGTAAAGATGCTTAATACGCCGCGGATGTTTCCACCGCGCCGCGTACCGAGCGTTATAGCGGCCGCTAACGTGCCAGAGGTTACCGAACGCCCCCCGTACAGCCGCCGCCGCCGCCGAGGCCACGAACCGTTCACATAACGTCCCCGCAGAAAACACTCACCGCTCTCTAGCTCGTTGCCCTTCTTGGCGGTGGCAGCGTTCCCCATGGTGCGCTGGAAGACACGGCGAATGCTCCGACGTAGCAGAGGAGGATATGGCGGCGGTGGCAAGCGCTAACCTGTTCCCCAACTGTTCGCACCCCCTATGCCCTTAAAACAAACCCGAGACACAGGCTCATCCGCGGGGGGAAAAACTAATCAGGCCCGGTGCGCCCCGGTTCCAGCAGCAGCAGCAGCGGCAGCGGCAGCGGCAGCGGCAGCGGCGACCCTCCCCGGCCCTCTCTGCGGTCTCTCCCCCCTCAGTAACGGACGGACGCGCTCGCTCTCTCGCGCCGCTCGGGCTGGTTCTCCTCCTTAAGCCTGTTTGGTTGTCATGAAGCTACAGCGGTCACTTGTGTTGCTCCGCTGCTCGGCACGGCGGCGCGCTCTCCCCCCTCCGGTCCCCCCGCGCTCACGTTGTGGCTCTCTGGATTGGACAAAGATGCCTGTGGATGTATAGCAAACCTGACCTGCTTCCGCGTTCGGGAGCATCACGGCCGCGTTCACAGGTATGCCGCCGCCGCGCGATGACTTTGGCCTCTTCTGCGGATGGAAGAACCAGATAAATGTTTCTTTTTGTGTGTGTGTGTGTGTGTGTGTGTGTGTGTGTGTGTGTGTCCAGGCGTCAGAAAGATGCGTGGGCAATGGAATCGTAACGGGTGATGCAACAGATTGATTTGGTAGGCTATTATTTTTCACGGAACATTGGGATTTTACAAACAATATCCGAATACAATAGTCAATACTCTATAATAGTCTATTTTTGTTTTGGTTTTTTTGTTACTTTTGTTGCATGGTTTAACTTACAGGTGGTTCTGAATCATTGTCAATGAACAGAATTCACAAACATAGGAACTTGTTTTGGTGATAAGGTGCAACATAAAATAATCAATAATAAAAAAAACAACCTATACAAGTCAAAAAGATAAACTATTTGATAAACTGCTATGGGATACAAATAAAAATAGGCCATAAGATAAAAATAAAATGCAAATGTTATAACTATTGCAAATTTTATAACTGATGCAAATTATATAACTATTATATGAGCCTACTGTTAAGTGCAAATTATTGTATAGTTCAATAGGCTACTACAACACTAACACTAAGTCAGTTCAGTAGTTTAATTAAATATAATAGACTACTTTTCTTTTATATATGGTGTAGTTCCACCCTTGAAATCTGATTGGGCACCCCAGTCACCAAAACAATATATATTGCCTTTTTGTTTAATTTTACTTATAATATGGCACCAAGTTATAACAAAAAAAGGGGGGAAAGTCATTTTTTTTATTAATTCACAAAAAATGTGGAAAATAAATGTTCAACTCTCAAAATGATCTACTTAAATACCTGGGCCAGCCCTGGTGCCACCCTTGGGCCACCCCAGTGAAGAATAATCTAGACACACCCCTGTTCTGTGGTGTATAAAAATACATAATCCTAGTATGATACTGGAAATATGACCTCTAAAAAGTGAATGTGCATCTCTAAAATTATGATTATTTGCATTACTTATTTTCTGAATAGGGTCTGTTGTTCAGCACTTCCTTTCAGTTGGCCCATAAAAAGTCTAGTCAAAACAGAAAGCAGAATAACAGGGGCAGGACCGTGCGGTGTGAAAATATGTTTACTTGTGCATTCATAATTTATTTTTATCCCTATTTTGCATGTTATTATCACCATACAGTGTTCACATCTATTTCTGTACAGTTTTAATCAACATTTTATTTCCCACACTGTTCATTTAAAACATTGGAAAAGCATAGCCACTACATCAAATAAGTAAAGTTTACATCATAAATAATAACCAAATCAAGTCAGCACAGTTGAAACGAAGTGAGTGTCTTAATATTTGCAGACGGGGGTTTCTAAAGTGATGGATTCTCGGCTCAGTGCAGATATCAGGCTGTAATTATCAACGACATGTGGTATGGGAGGTACCAGTGCACTCTGCACACTGTCATGTGGAGCCTTTGATAAGCTCCACAGCCACAATATGTTCTCATACACATCTCATTACTTTTTATTAGTTGTGTTAGACTTGTTATTTGTGGTTTAATTGTTGTTTTAGTAGATTATTACAAGATAATTGGACACCCAGCTGGCACTCTACAGTAGTGTCCAATGGCAGGAGATTTCTGTGACTTGTAAGTGTGAACAAAATACCAAATAGAAATGACACCCAAATAATATGCATTACATTAATAGTGTAAAGATGAATACATTAGTATAGTGGAATTAGTGTCGTCAAATCCTCTAGTAGAAAAACTAACATGTATGATCAAATGTATCTGAAATGTGCATG